>NC_054484.1:105688267-105988267 GCF_017639515.1 Carcharodon carcharias | reverse complement strand
TAAACTGGTTGTTAAATCTATTTTTGCCAGCTAAAAATTTTGATACAAACAATCAAAGGTAAAGCACAGTTTTATAGGGAGCAGAAGAGGCACATTTTCTTTGCTGCCCCAACAAAATTTAATCATAAAGATTATCCCTAATGTAAGGCACATGTTTTAACCTTAAAAATGACAAGCAAGGATCTTCCAGCATCTAAAAGGGTGGGTTTGAACTTCAGGTGGAATCCTTTCACAAGAACGAGACTGAGCCATTCATCCTTTTGCTGTGCATTACCAGCTCTCCTCTGGTCTCATTTCAGATTTTGCAGGATTTTCTTTTTCTCTGGTCATGTTCTCTCAACCTGTCTTCACTAGACCTGTAGTATTTATTGATTTTTGCATCTGGTCATGTCCCTGAGCTGCTGCGGCTAGTAGTCAGAGATGTTGCCTTCCTCAAGCTTTCTTAAGGCTGATGTTGATTCACTAAATAGTTGCTGACTTTCCTGAACAAATTTGTTTCCCTTTCCAATATTTCTACCTCTAATGTTAATTGTGCCAAAGATCGATAACTAGTTAAGGAATTTGACTTTTGAAACTTTAGCATTCATCTGATATATAAAATTATTATTTCCATTCAAATATTTTACCTGAAAATTGAACCACAAATATTCTCCAGCATTTAAACTGTTACTGCTTGTGGTACTATTTGAAATGAAATTGAGAAAGTCAATTTATTTTGTGTTACTTAGTTAACAGTGAAAGACTTGCTTTTTTTCAACTGTTTATGTATTTTTTGTATTTTTCTTAATGTAAATGTCCCTCTTTTTAGGACCCCTTTAAATATAGCTACCCGCCATTGCCAGATGATGATTTTCAAACACCCATATGTGAAAATGGCCCAATCCCAGGTGAAGATGAATTGGATGGAAAAGAAAAAGGAGATGGAGATAGCAAGGAAACTGTTGACACTAACCACAATGAAGAGCCCTTGCAGAAACCAAAAAAGGTAGAACTTTAAAATTTACTAAAATTGCAGCCTAGTTAAATCAGATATTTTGAAATATGTAATAATCATTGAGCTTACTATTGCAGTAATTTCTTTGTTCACTTTCCTAAAAATCTTTTGTTTGCCTGTTAATTGCAACATTCCCAATCCATACATACATGATTGGCTCAGATGTGTATTGATAACACAGCAGATTACAACTGGACAGGTGGAGTGCCTACCAGTAAACACATAACATACAAGTAACAAACGTATGAAAAGAAAGGCACATAAAGACCATCAGCTCATCAAGACTCATCCAACCATTACGTCAAAAACCTACCACCGTTTTGTAGGCAAATATTTGGGAAAATTTTTCCGAGAATCAGGCCTGTTGCAGGAGCGCAGTAAGAAAGATTGAGTGGGTGAAAGTATGGCAGATGGAATTCAATACGAGGAAGTGTGGAGTCATCAACTTTAGATCCAAGAAAGACCAATAAGACTATTTTCTTAATGAAGAAAGACTAGATGCCTGGTGGAGCAAAGAGATTTAGATCACCATGTACATATAATTAAAAGTTTGTGCTCAGGCATGAAAAGCAACAGAAAGGCGAATGGTGGTCTTTATCTCGAGGGGCTAGAATACAAAAGGGAGGGTGTTATGCTTCAGTCGTACAGAAGCTTAGTCAGAGTGCATCTGAAGTATTGTGTTCAGTTTTGGGCACCACATCACAGGAAAGACGGACTGGCCATGGAGTGGTTATAGTGCAGATTCCCAGAGAAAAGACTGGAGTTTAAAGGGCTAAATTATGAGGCTAGGTTGCATAGGCTTGGTTTGTATTTCCTTGAGTTTAGAAGTTTTAAGGGATTGTCAAATCAATGTTTTTTGTTTCAAAATGGTAAAGGGATTCAGTAGAGGAGGCATAAAGCAGCTATTTCCTCTGATCCCTGAACAACTGTGATGTTAGGAGGCTTTTTTTATTCCACACAAATAGCAGTGGATCTTTGAAACTTTCTCTTTCAAAACGATGTAGACCTGAATCAATTGAAACTTTCAGGACTGTTATTGATGAATTTTTGATGGATTACAGAATTGAAGGATATAGATCAAAGTCAGGTGAACAGAATTGGGGTACTGATCAGGTAATCATCCATGATAGAATGACAGAACAGGCTTGAGGGGCTGAGTTACCTACTCTTCCAATACTTTTATATTCTCATTTACTCAGTCACTCATGTGTATTCCCTTCTTCAAACAGCAAAACTTGGTTTGTAATATACCGGGCTGTTTCTATTGATGGCACTTGCCCGCAGGAAGGAGTATGAGCACAAGTTCATATTTTTACTTTGGCTCATTAACATTGCATAGTTTTGTAGGCTACCTTGATAGATTGTTCATCTCAAGCATTCCCAATTGTGCATTGGAAAGGATTATTGGGGCATGACCACTCACTATTTATTGCATAGTTATTTTGCATTTTATAATCTTTTATCATGACAAAATATATCTCCCTACTTGCTGTCATGAAGCTTTTGCTGCATTCCTTGGGCTCCTCCACTCAAAAACGAAATTTCTATTTTGGTTTTGTTGTGTAGACATAGCTAATAGTTATGAACAATATAACATAACATTGAGCATCTGCCATAGGAGGTGAACAATATGTTACAGCAGTTATGTGCTATAAGAGTCTGCATATGAGGTCTCTTGAGGTAGTCCTAAATAGTGTGTTGACTTTTTGTAATGTAATCTGTGTTGTACAATTGCAGATTACTATACTTGCAATCCAAGTAATCAGTCATTGAACTGTTAATTTTAGAGACATTGCTAACTAGCTATTGTATCTACTTTCTGCTTTTGCTCATTTTTTACACTTGCCTTTTTCCTAGTGGTTTTCTTTTGACTTCCCTGGGCCATAAATCCATACCATTTGCTGCTCATCTCCTGGGAAGGATTAAATGCTAGTGAAGTAGCTGCTAGAAGTTGCACAGTTTCAGTTTGTGGTGATCACAATCAGGCCCATTTGATTTTTTTTTATCTTCCATTGTTTGGGGCAAACAAAACAACTGCCCAGTGCCTCTTTAATGACTTTGTCTTACGTTTTCCAAACCCTCCACCTCAAACTTAGGAAAGTTGTTGTATCTGGAGCAGAACCTGCCAGATTCACCCATATGTTGAGGACTATTGTGTAACACTGCTAATTCCATTAATTTCCATTATTTATCATGGGATATGTTGAAACAAAGCTAATGGAAATTCCTGTGCAATCTTTTGTACAACCCTGATATAATCAGTCTTCTGCTTTTACACTCCTATGACCAGTAGTTTAATAGTGCTTGTTAATGTCATTACCTTGGTTCGGGAGATCAGGATGTAGAATCGGTTTGGGTGGAGATAAGGAATAGTAAGGGGAAAAAGTCATTAGTGGGAGTAGTCTATACGCCTCATAACAGTAACCACAATGCAGGACAAAGTATAGAAGAAAAAATATTGGGTGCTTGTGATAAATGGGGCGGCGCAGAGAACTGGAAAAATCAGATTGGTAGTGGTAGCCTGGGTGAGGAGTTCATGGAATACTTTCGAGAGAGTGTTTTTTTTACAGCAGCACATTCTGGACCACATAGAGTGTAATGTCGCAGGATTAATTAATGACCTCCAGGGTGAAGGCACCCTACATAGCAGTGACCACAATATGATTGAGGCTGGGATTTTCTCTGGGGAGGTTGGGAGGGAAAATGAAGGTGTGGGGGTGAGGTTGGGGGCTATGGGGTAATGGGAGAAGGCAGCAACTGGGGAGGCATACGTAAGAGGGGCAGGAGGTGTAACGGTGAGTGAACTTTACAACCAGCTTGAAAGGGCGAAGAATGGATCTAATACCAGTATTTTAAACTTAAATAAGGGAAACTATGGGCAGCGTTTTCCCCTACCCATCGGGGGAGATGGGGGGGTGGGGGGCATGTGCCACTGTCGCATGAGGTGGGACATGTCAATTTCTTTGACTTAGAGATTTCATACAAATTTTAATAACCTCATGAAACCTTACCCTGGCCGTGGATGAGGTTTCATGTTTTTTCAGAAGCCCGCCAGGGCTCCTGGCTTGCCCGTCAGCCTTTAAAGTTGGACGGGCAGGCCCATTAATCATTTTAATGGCACCAATAGGCCTTTGACAGTTCAGGCACGCAGCCGAATTGCAAATCTAAATGACATGGGGTGACGTCGGGATGCATGCCTGACATCACCCCACGTCATTTTACATGTCGGTGAGCGGGCCCCACCTCCCCGCTCGCCGATCGGAAGATACAGCCCTATGTGGGCACGAAAGCTGAGCATGTTGAACTGAGATACTAGGCCAGGAGGTAGAGCAATAGAAAACCAGTGTTCTGAAATATTCCAGAACACTCAGAACAAGTATATTCCTACTATAAAGAAAAATTCTGAGGGAAGACCCACCATCCGTGGTTAATTGAAGAAGTTAAGGAAAGCGTCACACTTAAGGAAAAAGCATATAACTGCGCAAAGACGAGTGGCAGGTCAGATGGTTGGCCAGAATATAAAAAATTGTAGAGAATAACTAAAAGGTTAATCAGGAGAAAGCAATTAGAGTATGAGAGGAAGCTAGCTAGAAATTTTAAAAATGGATAGCAAGAGTTTCTACAGGTATTTTAAAAAGGAAGAGAGTAAGTAAAGTGAGTGTTGATCCTCCAGGGAGCGACAGTGCGGAGTTAATATTAGATGGTAAGGAATTGGCGGATAAAATGAAAAAATGTTTTGCTTCTGTCTTCACTATAGAGGACACAAAAAACATTCCAGTAATAGCTGTAAATCAGGAGGTGGAAGAGAGAATGGAACTTGGTGAAACTACAATCACAAGGGAAGCGGTATTGAGCAAACTGATGGAGCTGTGGCCTGACAAGTCTCTGATGGACTTCATCCTGGGGTCTTAAAAGAAGTGGCTAATGAGGTAGCTGATGCATTGGTGTTAATTTTCCAAAATTCATTAGATTCTGGAATGGTTCCATCAGACTGGAAAGTAGCAAATATAACCCCTCTATTTAAGAAATGAGGGAGGCAGTAAATAGGAAAATAGAGGCCAGTTATCTTGACGTCTGTTGTGGGGAAGATGTTAGAATTGATCATTAAGGAGGTTATGGCTGGGCTGTTAGAGAAACTCAAGGTAATCAGGAAAAGTCAACATGGTTTTGTGAAAGGGAAATAATGATTAACCAATTTATTGCAGCTCTTTGAAGGAGTAACATGCGCTGTGGATGAAGGGGAGCCTGTAGATGAGCTGTACTTGGATTTCTAGAAGGTGTTTGATAAGGTGCCACATTGAAAGGCTATTGTGGGAAATAAAAGCTCGTGGCAAAGGGGGTAACATATTAGCCTGGATAGAAGATTGGCTGGCTGGCAGAAAACAGAATATGCATAAATGGATCTTTTTCTGATTGGCAGGATGTAAAGAGTGGAGTCCTGCAGGGGTCACTGTTGGGGCCTCCATTTTTTACAATTTATATTAATGACTTAGATGAGGAGAGTGAAGTCATGATAGCTAAATTTGCAGATGACGTAAAGATAAATAGGAAAGTATGCTGTGAAAAGGACATAAGGAGGTTGCAGATGGATATAGATAGGTTGAGTGAGTGGCCAAAAATCTGGCAGACAAAGTATAATATTGGAAAATGTGAAGTTGTTCACTTTGGCAGGAAGAATAAAAAAAGTCGAGAATTATTCAAATGGAGAACGATTGCAGAATTCCAATTCTAGTGCATGAGTCACGGAAGGTTAGTATGCAGGTACAGCAAGTAATTAAGAAGGTTGATAGAATGCTATCCTTTATTACAAGAGGAATTGAACATAAGGATTTTTTGCTTCAGTTATGCAGGACATTGCTGAGACTACATCTCAAATATTATATGCAGTTTTGGTCTCCTTATTTAAGGAAGGATGTAAATGCATTGGAGATGGTTCAGAAGAGGTTTACTTGATTATACCTGGGCATGTTGTCTTATGAAGAATGGTTAGACAGATTGGGCTTCATTCCATGAGCTTAGAAAGGTAAAGGGTGACTTAATTGAAATATATAAGATCCTGAACAGTATTGACAAGGTGGATGTGGAAAGGATGTTTTCTCTTCCATGTGAGTCCAGAACTAGGGGGCACTGTTTTAAAATTAGGGGTTGAGATTTTTTCTGAGGGTTGTGCGACTTTGGCAGACTCTTGTCAGAAGGCATTGGAGGCGGGGTCATTAAATATTTTTAAGATGGATGTAGATTGATTTCCTTGCCTAACTAGCGGGGGTGGATGGGAATGTGGAATTCAAAAGAGGCAGATCAGCCATGATCTTATTGAATGGCGGAGCAGGCTGAAGGGGTCGAATAGCCTACTTCTCCTATTTTATATGCTTGTATTAGGAATATGATAGCATGATGGTTGTTACTGGACTGGTAATCCAGGGGCCTGGAATAATGATCTGCAGACATGAGTTATTTAATTCATTAATGAGATGTGGGCCAGCATTTATTGCCCATCTCTAATTGCTCTTGTTGGGAGGGAGTTCCAGGATTTTGACCCAACGACAGTGAAGGAATGGCAATATATTTCCAAGTTCGGATGGTGAGTGGCTTGGAGAGGAACTTCAAGGTGGTGGTCATATCCTACCACGGCAGCTGGGAAATTAAATAAATCTGATATAAAAAGCTCGTGTCAGAAATGGCAATGTTGGCTTTCTTTTCAGTTATGTGATTATGTATACTCATCCTGTAGTGCTCTTGAATAGTTTAGATTCTTTTTTTCCAAACAATCAGTATGCAGGGACGTTGCTGACACCCATAGCAACAGTAGTGATCATTTTTCATTAACTAATATTAGAATTTATTTTCTGTTCCCTATATGTTTTGATTTCAATATTTACCCACAATTCTTTACCTCTGTTGCCACCTGAAAAAATTGGATATTTAACTTTGATCTATATATTAAGCTACCATATCGGACAATAAAATGAGATGCCATATGATGCAGTGAGTGTGTGTTTTTCTTTGGAGCAGTGTACACTTCAGTTTTCATGTAAAAACCGTCGCGAATGTATAGTTATAATGTTACTGATTTTAAGGGCAACTGTTTTAAAGGTACATTATTTAAAAAAATTCAAACCATTAAATTGAGTTTAAAAGCCCTTTTCAAAATGGAGGTATGGACAGACATCTTGGTGCCTTTCTGTGTTTGGTCAGACCTTATCAGACTATTATCTGCAGAATTGATCACAGAGTCATTAAAATGCAAGATTCCCCACCCCTCACGGCTTTCCACTGAATCTTCTCTCAAGGCTAAAACAAAAACAGAATTACCTGGAAAAACTCAGCAGGTCTGGCAGCATCGGCGGAGAAGAAAAGAGTTGACGTCTCTCAAGGCTCCTTAGCTTCTGAGAGAACAGGAAACAGGAAGGTACTTCAAAGGACGTCAACATAATTAACCTCTACATTGGAGAGACCAAACGCAGACTGGGTGACTGCTTTGCAGAACACCTTTGGTCTGTCCGCAAGCATGACCTAGACCTCCCTGTCGCTTGCCATTTCAACACACCACCCTGCTCTCTTGCCCACATGTCTGTCCTTGGCCTGCTGCATTGTTCCAGTGAAGCTCAACGCAAACTGGAGGAACAGCAACTCACCTTCCGACTAGGCACTTTACAGCCTTCCGGACTGAATATTGAGTTCCAACAATTTTAGCTCATGAACTCTCTCCTCCATCCCCACCCCCTTTCTGATTTTCCCCCCCCCCCCCACTTTTTTTTCCCCAATAATTTATATAGATTTTTCTTTTCCCACCTATTTCCATTATTTTTAAATGTATTTCCATCCATTGTTTTATCTCTACCTTTTAGCCTATTTCAATCCCTTCCCTTCGCCCCACCCCCACTAGGGCTATCTGTACCTTGCTTGTCCTGCTTTCTACCCTTAATTAGCACATTCCTTAGATAATATCACCACCTTCAACATCTCTTTGCCCTTTTGTCTATGAAAACTTTTGGTTATCTCCACCTATCACAGGCCCTCTCTCCAGCTCTACTTGTCCCACCCCCCTTAAACCAGCTTATATTTAATCTCTTTTCAATTTTTACTTAGTCCATATGACTCTTCAACAGAATTCAAAACGTTAGCTGTGTTGCTCTCCACAGATGCTGCCAGACTTGCTGAGTTTTTCCAGGTATTTTTTGTTTTGGATTTCCAGCATCTGCAGTTTTTTGCTTTTAACATAATTAACTTCCCTGCTTGGTGAAACAATGGCTTATTTGGCATTAACATAGCAGCCATTTGGTTTGGTTGTGATAATGGCAGGCTGAGAAAGCCACTTTGTGCAGATCCCCCAGGCAGAGCTCTGAGAGATCTCATCAGAGGGTTCTTCTCTCTTGCTCTCAACCCTGCTTGACTTGCTGCATCCACCCATAAAGGTGAAAACCAACTAACTGACTGCAGAAGCTATCACAGCTGCTTCAAATTCAACCCTCCACTCCGGACAACCAATATTTCAACTGCAAGCTACAGAACTGCAATGATGTCTTAAGGGAATGAACTGAATTTCATCTTTATAAGTATCTTTTATCCTTATTTGCATTTAATCTTTGTATCTATTCAGTTAGTAACTTAAGTAACTTACATCAGTAGTTTTGTAATAAACCTTTATCTTGCTTAAGACTAAAACTTTGCTGCTGGCTATTTTTCAGTTGAACCATTTGTACACTTAAATGGAGGGCTACGCACACATTCTTAGCTCATGGACCTTTTGAGGAAACACTTTTTATGTAGTCATGACAAAACTCTGAATTGGTTGCTCCTAATATATTTTCTCATAATGTATTTTCCTACAGCTAGTTTTTGTGCTTTGCTTTAGTTTACATTTACTGAATTAGTTATAGAATGAGAGTTCAATTAGATGTGATGAATGCAATGCGCAATCTTTGTCTTTGGTAAGATGTGAATTTCTTTATTTTCTTACATATAGGTTTCTTTCGATGACACCGAACGGCCAGATTCAAAGACAAAATCAGCAAAGAAACCGCAAACAGTATTCAGGGGATCATTGCTACACATAAGGTATTTCGGTTATATTTATATCATGCATTCTAGCTCACCTCCTGTAGTAGTGCATTGTTTAAAACTGTGTGTGTGCAGGTAAGGCAAAGTTATGAATGTTAGTTATGAGTCCTGATTGATAGAGATTGTTAAGTGAGTGATGGCCGTGAGGTGACTGAGTGGTGACTGAGGCTGGTGCAATTGCTGGGATATGGCATTTGAACATATGTTCACTGACCTTGACCACTGGGTCATTGACCTTCTTACTGTACTACATCCAAGCCCTTGAGACTAGATTCCTGACATTGACCATGAAAGTCAATGGTTCCACTACCTTCTGAGAGTTTCTGGAGGGCCTCCAGGACCCTAGTGAATAGATGACATCCCTGTTGCTCTCTACCTCCTGTATCAAGGCCATCTGTACACTCTGGAACATCTTGGCGCCTACTTTCTTCCATGTTCTGTCTTTCCAGGTCAAGCTCACTTTTACAGTGACTTCTAGCACTTAGTTCAGCCAAAATGCATTTCCCCTTCAAAAGGATCACGCTGACTTTAAGTAGTTCAGAGTTAGTTTTAAGCTCCTGTTAGCCCCCCTCCATTTTGCTTCGCTTACTCGTCTGGCAGCCACTTAGCACTGGCTGTAAGCTATGGTCATTTAACATGAATAGCAGTCTGAGGTTTGTATGTTGCCTGTTTCAAAAGCAATGGGTGCAGGTTAAACGTGCATCACAATCTCCAAGCCTATTTCAGGGACTATCAAATTTTATGGCCAAACATTTTAGCATTGGAGATGTGTGCAATTGCAGAAATCTGACTCTGGAAAGTGGAATATTGACTTTAGAAGTAGATGTACTACAGTATTTGCAAATTGTTATAATATTTACATATAGGATAAATGGTTTAATAATTCTGATAAAAACAAAAAAAACCGCGGATGCTGGAAATCCAAAACAAAAACAGAATTACCTGGAAAAACTCAGCAGGTCTGGCAGCATCGGCGGAGAAGAAAAGAGTTGACGTTTCAAGTCCTCATGACCCTTCGACGGAACTTGATTTCGAGTCCAAGAAAGAGTTGAAATATAAGCTGGTTTAAGATGTGTGGGGGGGGGGGTGGCGGAGAGAGAGAGAGAGAAGTGGAGGGGGTTGGTGTGGTTGTAGGGACAAACAAGCAGTGATAGAAGCAGATCATCAAAAGATGTCACCAACAATAGAACAAAAGAACACAGGTGTTAAAGGTGATATTATCTAAACGAATGTACTAATTAAGAATGGATGGTAGGGCACTCAAGGTATAGCTCTAGTGGGGGTGGGGAGAGCATAAAAGATTTAAGCATATTTTAAAATAATGGAAATAGGCGGGAAAAGAAAAATCTTTATAATTTATTGGAAAAAAACAAAAGGAAGGGGGAAACAGAAAGGGGGTGGGGATGGGGGAGGGAGCTCAAGACCTAAAGTTGTTGAATTCAATATTCAGTCCGGAAGGCTGTAAAGTGCCTAGTCGGAAGATGAGGTGTTGTTCCTCCAGTTTGCGTTGGGCTTCACTGGAACAATGCAGCAAGCCAAGGACAGACATGTGGGCAAGAGAGCAGGGTGGAGTGTTAAAATGGCAAGCGACAGGGAGGTTTGGGTCATTCTTGCGGACAAGTAATAATTCTGATGTCTTTAAGAGAATAAATCTTGAACAATTATCTCACATGTCGATGCAAACTCGATGGGCCGAAGGACCTCTTTTGCACTGTGATTCTGTGTGAATTAACTTCAGACTTCTGATCTAAACTTAGATTGTTGTTGCAAAAGCATTGCTAGTTATGTTGTGAAATACTTTTTGAGGAAACACGGAAGGAACTTTCTATCCCTTTTCATATATAGCAAATTGAGAGTGGCAGGGCAAAATGAGTGATATCCTGTTGTGGTAATATGTGGGTATTCATATCCTACATCTCAGTGCCTTTATTTCTGCAGATAATTAGAGAAAAGTGGGGGGTTATACATTAATGGTATGGCTTTTTGTCTGGTTGTTTTAATGTACTATGTAAGTTTGCAACCTTAGCTTTCATCTTGAGGTTTTGTAGATCTATGTGTTGAGCTTGGAAACTTCCATGCATGGTACGGAGAAATTGAACCAGAACATAACTTGTATGGTGAAGAGATTTCTATTGTACTAACTCTAGTATAATCATTTACTGTGTCCAAATAGAATACTTATTTTTCAAACCGTTATACATATTAACTGTTATTTTTGTTTTAAAAAGTCCAGCTGAAGATATTCACTTTGGCTCTAAAGAAAGTGGAGAAACTAAATGTTTGATAGTTCTGACCAATGTGACAAAGAACTCTGTTGCATTTAAGGTAAGCTCGTTGGTTTAGTAATCACTCAGTTTCCGGAATCCGAATCAATCATTTGTGTTAAACCATTAAGAAGCTCACATATTTAATTACCAATAAAAGCGAACAGTTTTAATTGTGTAGTTATGGAATTTAGCAGAATGGGCCTATATTTTCTGAAATTTAAAAGAATGAATGGTGATCTCAATGAAACTTATGAAATTCTGAGAGGTCTTGATAGGGTAGATGATGCGTCACTGTTTCCCCTAGCTGGAGGGTCCAGAACTGGGGGTTATGGTCGTGAGATAAGGGGGAGGCTATTTAGGTCTGAGATGAGATGTTTCTTTATTCAGAGGGTTGTGAATCTTTGAAATTCTTTACCCAAGAGGTGTGAATGTTCAGTTGTTGAGTATATTCCAGGCTGAGATCCATCGGATTTTTTTGGATGCTAAGCAAGTTGAGGGATAGTGATGTCGAGGTGTGAAAGTGAAGCTGAAGTAGAAGATCAGCCATTCTTTGCTGTTAATTCTATAATAGTAGAATGGTAGAGTAGGCTCATGGGTCACATGGCTAATTCTGCCCCTATTTCTTGTGGTAATTGGCTATATTTCTTGTGAAACTGAAGGTATTTAAACAATTCTTGTAAAAATCCATATTTCTCCCTAAACAATTTTTGTTTTTTCCATATAAACTGTGATTTATTCCAAATAAAAGTGTGAGAATATGATCTGGTCACAAATGTACCATGATTTACCTAGTAAATCCTAGAGATAACAACATTTGAAAAAAGTCTTACATTTGCATCTTTCTCCACCACGGGATATCCCAAGGTGCTTTTATAACCAATATCTTTAGAAATGCATCCTCTTTGTAATGTGGGAAATATGGAAGTTTGTACACAGCAAGGGCCAACAAAAGCAATGTGATAATGGCCAGGTAATAGAACCATAGAAAAGTTACAGCACAGAAGGAGGCCCATCTTGTCCATGCCAGCCCAAGGACACCCAGGTGCCCTTTCTAATCCCACCTTCCTGTACCCGGCCCACAGCCCTGCAGCTTACAGCACTTAAGGTGCAGATCCAGGTACTTTTTAAAAGAGTTTAGAGTTTCTGCCTCTACCATCAACTTGGGCAGCAAATTCCAGACACCCACTACCCTCTGCGAGAAAAAGTTCTTCCTCATGTCCCCCAACCTTTTACCTCTTATCTTGAATCTATGTCCCCTGGTTCTAGAATTCTCCATCAAGGGAAACAATTTTATCCTGTCCACTCTATCTATTCCCCTCATAATTCTGTAAGCCTCAATCAAGTCACCTCTCAGCCTTCTTTGTTCTAAGGAAAATAACCCCAACCTATCCAATCTCTCCTCGTAGCTACACTTTTCTAACCCTGGCTACATTCTTGTAAACCTCCTCTGCACTCTCTCCAGAACTATTACGTCCTTCCTGTAATGTGGTAACCAGAACTGCGCACAGTACTCCAGTTGTGGCCTCACCAGTGTTTTATACAATTCCAACATTATATCCTTACTTTTATATTCTATACCTCCACCAAAGAAGGAGAGAATTCCATATGCCTTCTTTACAACCTTGTCTACTTGAACTGCTGCCTTCAGGGACCTGTGTACTTGTATGCCAAGATCTCTCACTTCATCTACCCCTCTTAGTATATTCCCATTTATTGTGTAATCCCTGTAACTGTTTGACCTCCCTAAATGTATGACCTCACACTTCTCTATGTTAAAATCCATCTGCCACTTTACCGCTCACTCCACCAACCCATCTATATCATTTTGGAGATTATGGCTATCCTCTATACTATCCACTACTCGGCCAATCTTTGTGTCATCTGCAAATTTCCCAATTGTGCCCCCCATGTTCACGTCCAAATCGTTAATATATAACAAAAACAGCAAGGGTCCCAACACCGAGCCCTGTAGAACACCACTTGAATAAACTTTCCATTCGCAAGGGCATCCATCGACCATTACTCTTTGTTTCCTGTTACAAAGCCAACCTTTTATCCAGTTTGCCACATTCCCCTGAATCCCATGGGCTTTTACTTTCCTGATCAATCTGCCATGTGGGACCTTGTCAAATGCCTTGCTAAAATTCATGTGCACAACATCCACTGCACCAGCTTCATCAACCCTTCTTGTCACTTCCTCAAAGAATTCAATCAATTTTGTGAGGCAAGACCTTCCTTTAACAAATCCATGCTGACCATCCCTGACTAGTCCATGCCTTTCCACATGACAGTTAATCCTATCTCTCAGGATTGATTCTACTAATTTGCTCACCACCGATGTAAGACTAACTGGCCTGTAACTGTTTGGCATTTCCTTTGATCCCTTTTTAAACTACGTTTGCATTTCTCCAGTCCTCCGGTAACTCCCCTGTATCTAGTGAAGATTGGAAAATCACCCTCAGAGCATCTGCTATCTCCTCCCTGACTTCCTTCAGCAGCCTCAGAAACAATCCATCTGGCCCTGGTGACTTATCCACTTTCAAGGATTTCAACCCTTCGAGTACTTCCTCTCTCTCTATGACTATCCTGTCCAGTATCTCGCAGTGTTCCGCCTGGACTACTATATCTACATCCTCCCTTTCCTTTGTAAACATGGAGACAAAATATTAATTCAAACCTTTCCCACAGCCTCTGCATCTACACACAAGTTTCCATCTTCACCTATGACAGGTCCCACTTTTTCCTTAACTAACCTTTTAGCGTTAACATATTGGTAAAACATCTTTGGGTTATCTTTAACTTTACTTGCTAATTTGTTTTCATGCCTCTCTTTGATTTCCTTATTTCCTTTTTTACTTCGTCCCTGCACTTCTGTATTCGTCTAGGCTATCTGCAGTGCTTAGTTCTTTGTGCCTACCGTATGCATTTTCTGTTTGATTTTCCCCTATATTCCTCTAGACAACCAGGGGGGTCTAGATTTGGCAGCACCACTCTTATTTTTGTATGGGACATGTCTACTTTGTATAATTAGGATCTTGCTTTTTAGTGATTCCCACTGGTTTTCCACTGTTTTATCCTCCAGCTGTGCTGTTCATTCTACCTCAGCCAAGTCCCTTCTCATTTCTGCAAAATTTGCCTTTCCCCAGTTCAAGACTTTTACTCCTGCTTATCTCTGTCTTTTTCCATGGTAATGCTAAATCTAACTGAATTGTGATGACTGTCCCCGATATGGTCGCCAACAGTCACTTCACCCACTTGCCCTTCTTTGTTCAACAAGACTAGATCTAGAATTGCATCTCCTCTCATTGGGTTTGTCACTAATTGGTTGGAAACATTTTCCTGCATGAATTTTTTCTCCCTCAGTGCCCCTTATATTGTTTGAATCTCAGTTGATATTAGGATAGTTGAAGTCTCCTATTATTATTGCCCTCTTGTTCTTACAAGTAGAAATTTCCCTACATATTCGTTCTTCTATCTTCCTTTCACTATTTGGGGTTCTGTAGTATACTCCCAGTAGTGTGACTGCCCCTTTTTTATTTCTAAGCTCAATCCATAAAGCCTCGTTTGTTGACCCATTTAGTATATCATCCCTTCTCACAACGGGAATTGATTCTTTAACCATCAGTGCTACCTTTTTTATCTCCTATTCTATCGTGTCTGAAGACTATATAACCAGGGATATTAAGCTGCCAGTTTTGTCCCTCCTTTAGCCAGGTCTCCGTTATAGCAATGACATCCTGCTGTCATGTCTACCTATGCCCTTAATCCATCTACCTTGTTTGTAATATTCCTTGCATTGAAGTATAAACAGTTTAACCCCGTCAATTTCCCTTGCTGGACACTTTTAAACTTTGCTTCTCCTCTAACTCCATGTCTATCACAACGTCCCTAGCTAATGTTATACCTCCGTTTTTCTGATCTGAACCTGACCTATCTGATCCTACTCCTGGGATCCCACCCCCCTGCCACACTAGTTTAAATACTCCCCAAAAGAACTAGCAAAAGCCCTCAACGAGGACACTGGTCCCAGCTCTGCCTGGGTGCAGCCCGTCTGGTTTGTACAGGTCCCACCTTCCCCAGAACCGGTCCCAGTGCCTCAAGAATCTGAACCCCTCCCGGCTACACCATCTCTCCAGCCACATGTTCATTTGGTCTATCCTCTTATTCCTGCTCTCGCTACCATGTGGAACTGGGAGTAATCCTGAGATTACTACATTCGAGGTCCTGCTTTTTAATTTATCTCCTAACTTCCTGTACTGAGATTGCATGTCCTCATCCCTTACTTTACCCATTTCGTTGGTACCAATGTCTACCACGACCACTGGCTGTTTACCTTCCCTCCCCAGAATGTCCTGCAGCCGCTCCGTGATATCCTGGACCCTGGCACCAGGGAGGCAACATACCATCCTTGATTCACGTTTGTTGCCACAGAAGCGCCTGTCTGTGCCTCTAACTATTGAATCCCTTATCACTATAGCCCTGCCACTTGTTTTCCTCCTGCCCCTCTGAGCAGCAGAGCCACCCATGGTGCAGTGAACTTAGCTGCTGCTGCTTTCCCCTGAGAGGCCATCCCCCCAACAACATCCAAAGTGGTATATCTCTTAGAGACTGGGATGACCACAGGGGACATCTGCACTACCTTCCTGAGTCTTTTACTGTTCCTGATGGTCACCCATTCCCTTTCTGCCTGTGTAATCTTCACCTGCGGTGTGACCACCTCGCTAAAAGTGCTGTCCACGACTTGCTCAGCATCGCGGATGCTGCACAGTGAGTCGACCCACAGCTCCAGCTCCAAAATCTGGTTAGCTAGAAGCTGCATTTGGACACACCTTCCGCACACATGGTCGCCAGGGAAGCTGGAAGCGTCCCTCATTTCCCACATCCTGCAGGAGGAACATATCAGGGGCCTGAGTTCTCCTGCCGTGATGTCCCTCTCGATTAAATCTAGTTACTCCCTTAAAAAGTACACTAGCTCGGGGCTTTATTTATGTTAGCTAGGAACCTAATCTATTTTAAGGTCAAATAATAACGGGACTGTATTGACTAGGGTTCCGAGAACTATCCTGTTGTTCTTTGAACACTACCATGGGATGTTTTGCTAGATTAATGTTTCATCCAAGAGATCTCCAACATTGTAGCACTCAACTCAGTGTTGTGCCAAAATGTCAGCCTAGATTATGTGGCCTAGTCTCTGGAGTGGGAGTAATTAGTTTGCCATTCAGGATAGATTGTCCAAAGATGCATTTAAAGTCCTCTCTGCAAAGATAGAAGTTTTCCATGCATGCTTTTGGAGTATAATTTGAATCATTTAAGAGCAGTTGCGCTGCATTTAAAATTTCTAGAAGTGCAAAGTATGTAGAATTTTGGGCACTTTTTTAAAGTTGTAGTCAATAACTCATGCTGGAAATTAGCAATTTTTATTTCTGAATATTTTTCTAATTTTTTTAGAGATGTATATGGAACTTAATGTCAAGTGCTGAAACGCAATTTAAAAAGAAAAATTGGATCTTCCTTGCATTAATGATTTTATAGTTACTTCTCTAAGATGATCCAAGTGACATGTTCAGAAAAAACTACTCCCAAAGACCGCTGGCGAATAATATGATGAAGTCCTCTCCCTCTTTTTTTTCTGAATAAGGTTAGAACAACAGCCCCAGAGAAATACAGGGTGAAACCAAGCAATGGCAGCTTTGAGCCAGGCACTTCACTGGATATTCTAGTGTCACTCCATGGAGGTATGACACGTCTTACTCCTACTGTCTGTAAATAGAGTACTAAATAATGGATTTAATGTGAAAAGTCAAGTATTTTAAAACTTGAATTGTAAAACATAAATTGATGAGTTAATTTAGGGAATTTAATCAGTAAACCTATTTTGCAGCCCTACTCAGCCAATTGGCTGAAATGTGGACATCTTTCAATGACAAATGCTTAATTCTCATCATGCCTAAGTAATTGAAAATATGCCTGCATATTTAGTACAACTGCCCTTACATGACTCAAATGGCACTCCACTCCGCAGAGTGCACATAGAAAACAATTTATCTTTAAAGGGAAGGGCATTGTACTGAATTGCCATGTGATGTTAACTGTGATCTTTGTATACATGTTTGTGCCTCTTGACTCTTTTGTCTCTATTGTGCTTTAAAAATACATCAGTTGGGGAGCAGACATTTTAAACAGCCTTTCCTCTTCAAGAAATTATTTATTTTTAGGAAATCAAATTCTGCACAGATGGTCTGCTCTGAGGCTGCTTTTGACAAATACAGGTAGCAGAAATGAGAGAGAACAGAAAAGTTGCCAAATATTCCCTGTTAGCATTATGCAGAAGCTTGGTAAAATATTTTACCTTTAAGTATTTGCATTCATAGATTTTAATGTTAACAGTAAGCAAAACTCTCCTGTCCCCCTCACCTGCAGCTGTGGAGAAAAAGCATTGATTATATGATTGGTGGTAGCTCCTCAGGTCACTTGTCAGCAATTCACTTGAAATTCTTGATGTGATTCATAACAATGAATGTTAGCAAGAAATTCAGCTGCATAGGGCATCAAAGTTTATGCTCAACTATTGTTTACAGATCAGTTAATTTGATAAGCTTTGTTAAATCTTGACTCTACAGCTCTGCTACTCACTGAATAAACACTGGCTCAAAACTAAGATGATACATAATTTTGTATACATGTTAAGATTTCATCTTAACACCTGTAAAGTTTCGGATTTCAACAGATACAAGTGGTGATGAATATGATTTATGTATGTAACATTTTCAACTGCATTATATAGCAAATTAGTGTCTGGTTTAACTCCTGATGGCATAGCTATCCTAAAAACTTTGTACAGCCTTATCGTTATTGCAAGATGCCATACTGCAGATGTGCCTCTGTATACTTTATTGCCTTTTCTCATGGTGCCCTATCAGACCTGCATTCAACATAGATAAGCAAAGCATTAAAATATATTTTAAAAACTTGCATTGTGTAAGACATTGATGCAATCTCTTATTGGGCATACTTATCAAATGTCATCTTAGTTGTTCCTACTTCTGATGCGGGACCTGATTGGTATCTGTATGTTTAATGAATCTACCCCCTTGTATCTTTGGATGTAGTTTTCATGGTATATAATTTAATTTCATTTGTATGTGGTGAAGACAGCTAAAAGTGTGACAGATTTGTGGTGTATTGGAGAATTAAAACTTTTGTAGCATTTCCAGTTTCATGTAATATGAAGTATGCTGTCTTTAATAATGAATGTTATCTGACAAACCTGGGACACTGAACTATGCAGATACTAATTGAAACTTGTGCATATCTATAGCAGGCTATTATGAAACTATTGCTTCACAGCATTGTGTCTCTGCACAGATTATCAATTGAGTGGTTTGAGATAATAACATTTATATGATCCTTAACTGTTTCATTACGGTTTAGTCAGATTAAATGTCTTCTCTCCAATGAAATTTACCCGACAGCTATTTTTGTCATGTATCACAAATACAGTCAGTGACAGGTTTTAAGGAGGAAGCCATTTTACTGTATTTGTTGAACATGCTAGCTTGCTAATTCTGTTGCCATGCAGTCTCCTTAGGATAGTTGATGCTGTATTTCAGAAGTTAGCACAGCAATAGTGTGTTTGTAAGGCGTTTCCATATTGGAAAAATGCAAAAACAGTGGACTAACAATTGGGACATTTGTTCAACTTTACTGCAGTGAGCTTTTTCAAATCTTTCATTTCAATGACCAATGAATTCAATTGTGAATCAACTGTACCCCATAGAAAACAAAATATTATAGGTCATATGGCCTCTAGTGAGGGCAGTTGAAATGTGAGGGCAGGAGTTATGATACAGACCAGCCATGCTGTAATTAAACTGTAGAACTCGCGCAAGAGGCTGAATGTCCCACTCCTATTCTATGACCCTGTTATTGTGAGCAGTGAGGACTTGAAAATTGGACTGTCAACCTGGCAAATTCTTAACCAAATGAAGAAAAAGGTGATTTTTAGAAGTTCTGGTGTGGAATTGTCAGAGCAGATGAAGTAGAGACAGTAAAGAAGAAATGGTGTTTAGACAGGAAGAATGAAGAGGAGAAACTTAAATTGTTGAGGAAATCTACTTCTACAGTAATGAATCAAGTTCATAATTGACTAATTTGTTTTTCAGTAGCATCTCCTGAAAAGTAGTTGGCTCACCTATTCAGTTACTGGTGCAGTGAATTCAAAAAGTATTTTCCTTTTCCTATGCTTGATGCACGTGATGAGCCTTGCATTAAAGTTCTCTAAATGGTGGGGGAGGAGATAAGAGGATCACAACCAATCCAGGCTCCATCCTCAACTGTGCAGGAACCTTCAGAGTGTTTTAATGATGGAATTAATTTAATAATGTATTTTGTGCTACAGTGTAGATCAGAGTAGATGCTTTTTTTATGTATTCTATTGTTAGCAACTTAAAAGAAAAAGACTCCCATGTCCAGAGAGAACCACAGGTTGCAGCGCAAAAGAAGATAATTTGCCAATTATGTCTCTGCTAGTTCTTTGCTGGAGTAATCCAAATCTAATCTTGATGCCTTGCCCCCTCCCATAACTCTGCCTCTTCCTCTGTTTCAAATATTTATCCAATTTTCCCATTTTTAAAAAGAGAATGCAGTGGTCTCTATCTCAACCACACTCTGTAGGAAAACGTTCCATAATCCCAATAACACTCCAGAATTTCCTCCTAATTTCCTTCCTCACTCTAAATTTCTAATCCTTATCACCAACTCCCCAACCAGAAGAAACGTTTTTTTTAAAAAGGGTGAATAGAGAAAGACCATGTAATTTTAAAAATCTCTAACACCACTTTTAATCTTCTCTGCTTGAGTAGAATTAATCCTAGTGGTTTAGGGGAACAGTGGCATAGTGATAATTGTTATTGGACTGGAAATACAGAGGCCCAGAATGATTTGGGACACGAATTTAACTCCCACTATGGAGCTGGTGGAATTTAGATTCAATTGATTAATAAATCTGGAATTAAAAACTAGTCCCTGTAATGGTGACCATGAGATTATGGATTATCATAAAAACTCATCTGGTTCACTAATGCCTTTTCAGGAAGAAAATCTGTCTTTACCTGGTCTGGCCTACACTTGATTCCAGACCCACAACAATGTGGTTGACTCTTAATTGCCCTCTGAGATGGCTGAGTAAACTACTTGGTTGTACCAAACCGCCACAGAAACGTCAAAAATAATAAACCACCTGGCACTGGAAACAACATCAGCACACCCTGCCCAGTCCGCCCTGCAAAGACCTCTGCTGGGGACTTGTGGCAAAATTGGAAGAGCTGTCCCACAGGCTAGTCAAGCAACAGCCTGGCGGAGTCATACTCATCAAAGCATACATAACAAACAATATCCCAGACTCACCATCATTCATATGTATCTGTCCAATCGGCAGGATAGATCAGCTAGAGATAGCGGCACAGTGGCATACGTTTAGAAGGGAGTGGCCCTAAGAATCCTTAACATTGACCCTGGACCCCATGAAGCCTCTTGCATCAGGTCAAACATTGGCGAGAAAACCTCCTGCTGATTGCCATCAATCACCCCCCTCAATGTTCTCTGGGTGGGAGGCTTCAATGCCCATCACTAAGAACGGTTCAGTAGCACCACAGTAAGGACATATCTGCCAGAATGGCCTGTGGCAGATGGTGAGAGAACTAACATATTGCCCTCACCAATCTGCCTGTCACAAATGTATGTCCATGACAGTATTGGTAGGAATGAGCACCGCACAATCCTGTCTTCACACTGAGGACATCCTCGATTGCATTGTGTGACATTGCCACAGTGCTAAATGGAATAGATTCAAACAGATCTAGCAATTCAAAACTGGGCATTCATGAGGTGCCATGAAGCATCAGCAGCAAAATCGTGTTCAACCACAATCTGTAACTTTGTGGCCGGGCATATCCCTCACTCTATCATTATCATCAAGCCAGGGGACCAACCCTGGTTCAGTGAGCGTAGGAGAGCATTCTAGTGCCAGCACCAGTATTCAAAAATGAATTGCCAACCTGGTGAAGCTACAACACAGGACTTAAATGTGTGTTAAAAATTGGAAAGAGCTTGCTTTAGCCAGAGCTAAGTGATCTCACCACCAATGCAACAGAAAAAAATTCTGCATTCCTGCCAAATCCAGTCGAGAATCTACCTTTTGTTCTTTCACGGGATGTGGATGTTGCTGGCAAGGGCAGCATTTGTTGCCCATTCCTAATTGTCCTTGAACTGAATATAGTGAACAATCAAATAACTAACCCAAGGAAGAGGCTCCAAAAACGTCCCCAAGCTCAATTATGGCAGAGCCCAACATGTCAGTGAAAAAGAAAAGGCTGAAGCATTTGTTGTCACCTTTAGGCAGAAATGCATAGTTGATGACCCATCCTGACCTCCTACTGAGGTCCACACCATCATAGATATTAGTCTTGAGACAATTCATTTCACTCCACATGGGATTAAGAAAGAGCTGAAAGCACCAGATACTGCAAAGGCTATGGGCCCTGGCAACGTCCCAGCTGTAGTACTGAAGACTTGTGCTCCAGAACTAGCCATACCCTAAGCCAAGCTGTACCAGTAAAATTAGAACACTGACATTTAATGTCAAAAATTGCTGAAGTATGTCCTGCCCATTTATTTAAAAAAAAAAAGGACAAATCCAATCTCAGCCCTGTCAATGTACTCGTGATCATCAACAGAGTGATGGAAGGTGTCATTGACAGTGCTATGAAATGGTACTTATTAACCAGTAACCAGCTTACTAAGGCTTCAGACCTTATCACAGCTTTGGTCCAAACGTGGCTAAAGGAGTTGAATTCCAGAGGTGAGCTGATTGTCTTTGACATCAAGGCAGCATTTGATAGTGTGTGGCATTAAGGAGCCCTGGCAAAATAGAAGTCAATGGGAATTGGGGAGAAAACGCTCCACTAGTTGGAATCATAAGTAGAGCAAAGGAAGACAGTTGAAGACCAATCATCTTAATCCTAGGACTTTGCTGCAGGATATTACCTCAGGCTATTGTCCTAGGACCAACCATTTTCAGCTGCGCCATCAATGACCTTCCCTCCATCATAAAGTCAGAAATGGGGGTGTTCACTGCTGATAGTAGAGTGTTCAGTATCATTCATGACCCCTCAGATACTGAAGCAGTCAGTGTCCATATGGACAAGACCTGGACAACATTCAGGTTTCGACTGATAAGTGGTAAATGACATTCACATAAGTGCCAAGCATTGACCATCTCCAACAAGGGAGCATCCAGCCATCCCCCTCTGACATTCAATGGCATTACCATCACTGAATCCCCTCACCATAACCTTGGGGCTATCATTGACCAGAAACTGAACTGGACTAGCCATATAAATACTGTGGTTACAAGAGTAGGTCAGAGGCTGGGAATTCTGCGATAAATAACCCACCCCATGACTCCTCAAAAGTTGGTCAACCATCTACAATGCACAAGTGAAGTGTGTTGGAATACAACACACTTGCCCGGTTCAGTGCAGTTCCGACAACACTCGAGAAGCTCGACACCATTCACCATATCCCCTCATAACTGCAATTTTGCATTCCCGGGGTCGTCATGGAGAATTTTGCATTCCTGGGATCGTCATGGTGAATGACTGCTCTCTTTGGCTCATTGTCTTTTCTGTAATTGGATGCACGTGGTACTCTTAACTAGCCTATTGTCTGGCTTTACCAATTAATGGTTGCTATTTTACTAATGTGCCTTCTGTCTCTTTATAAAACCCAACATACTCATGACCTTTGGAGGGCTTTATCTGTGCTTAAACTTTAAGGGATGTGTGTATTTGAATCGCTAGGTTTCTCTGTTCATACACATCATTTGTCTTTTATTAAATATATACTCCCATTATCTTGGATTTTCCCACAACTGCCATTAGCTGGTTTATAGTTACCCAATTTATACTTTTTCCCCATCTTAAACAGAGGTGTGATGGAAGGTCACAGACTTGAATCATTAACTCTGTTTCTCTCTCCACGGAAGCTGCCAAGGTGCCTGAGCATTTCCAGCAATTTCTGGCTTTTTCAGATTTCCAGCACCTACCATATTTCACTTGTTATATTTAGGCACGTGTCAGTCCAGAGGCATCATCTGCAGGAATAAAAAAATTGCAGCCAAAGTTTCAACAATCTTTTGATTTCCGTCAGCAGTCTGGGGTGAATGCTATCCAGTCTCATAATTAGCAGCCCTGAGCTCAGCCTTTTTTTTAAGAACTAGTTGCTTTTCTAAAGTAACCTTTAATGGTTCCCTACCCACCAATGGTGGACCCACATTTTGAGTTCCGCGATTAACGAAATAGCATTTTAATTTATTCAGCATGTGAAGCATTGTGAAGTTGCAAACTATAACCTCGTAAATAACTAACTTCTCAATGTAACTGTGTTTTAAAGATTGTACCAGTTCAGAAGAATGTGAATGGAACAGTGATACCTTTTATAACGTCTTTTAGAACAGAAATTTAACTTGTTTAAGATTTTCTTTAGCATTCTGGACCTTTTGAAGAGAACCATTGAAATGAATTTGCATTTTTTTTTCCAAAACTTGGCCACTTGGTCACGTTTCCCTCACATAAAATAACATGTGCCCTGAACTACTAATAGAAATACTGGTGCCTAACAGAATAACAATTAACTATTGATGAATTTCAGACCAGTCGTCTCACGAATCCACTTATCCATGCTGTAGATTTTGCAGATATAAAGCTGCAAGTGTCTTGTTTATCTGCAGTTTTTTTTTTGGAATATTGATTACCATAATTCCATAGAGTACATACTGGAGTTAAAGAGCATAAGGCTTCATTTTGAAATTGACTAATGTTTCTGTAGTTTTGGTGCAAATTTATATGCTAATATAATTCTGCTGTATTTACAATATACAAACGAGGTTATAAAGGTGCTGGATTAATATTCTGTTTAAACTTTCAAAATTGATATCAGGATGGGATGACTTTTCTGTACACCTATACTGACCTTTTTTAAAAATAATTTTGCTGTTTAATTTTAGATTATATAGTGAAGAACAAATTGCTTTCCTCCTGTGTGATTGGAGATAATATTTTAATCTACGCATATGTTTAACTAGAGACCCGCATAGATTATTTGATGTCAATACAAAATGCTGGAAAAACTCAGCAGGTCTGGCAGCATCTGTGGAGAGAGAAACAGTTAATATTTCGAGTCCGTATGACCCTGCTTCAGAACCAGACCTGAGTTTTTCCAGCATTTTCTCTTTTTATTTCAGATTTCCAGCATCCTCTGAATTTTGCTTTTATCTTAGATGATTTTATGTGCAGGGATACTTTGTAATGAGGCTTTATTTTTCTGTAATGCTTGGTCAGTGGAACTTCATAGACTAATTACAGACTAGAGCAGTTTACTTATGTTTTTAATGTTTAATTATTTGTGTTTAATTTCTTATCATCTCCAATCATCCCAATTGACTGGGGGGGGGAGGGGTGTGTGAAGATGGGGAATAGGAGGTGTTGTTCCAAAGGGCAAAGTCTCTTGAGATATTTTCATACCAGCATATTGATAAGAGATCTTTTTTCCTTTCTTGTTCATAGGTTGTGGTTGTCCCTGGTAAGGCCAAAGTTTATTGCCCATCCCTAATTCCCCTTTAGAAGGTCATGGTTCCCCCTTTATGAACTGCTGCAATCCACATAGTGCAGATTAAGGAGGGAGTTCCAGGATTTTGACCCTGCGACAGTGATATAGTTCCAAGTCAGGATGGTGTGTGTGGTTTGGAGGGGAACTTGCAGGTGGTGGTGTTCCCATGCACCTGCTGCCTTTGTCCTTCTAAGTGGTAGAGGTCCCGAGTTTGGAACAGTGTGTAACAATTCCCATGCTCTTAAGATTCCATTGGGTTAACTATTTCTTTATACAGGTATGAATTAGTAGTCTCTTGTTAGAGAAGATGTTTAATCCTTAGCTGTATTTTCCCTAAATATGGCTGCCACTGGTGTTAACGTTGTATTCCAAACAGAATATTTTCCGTTTGAACAGTAAATTGAACTGGAAGATTTCCATTCTTGCATCCTGTGAGGTAAGTCGAACATTGGCTGACATGAACTCTGTGCTAAGACCAGGACTCCTGGTGTCATCACTACAATATTTTTGCAGCATTTCAATGAGACTGACACTGGCTGCTGTGGAGAGTTGATCTAGTTGAACCCAATTAACTCAGCCTAATGCTTGCTCAGTGACGCATAGGAATATTTTCCACAAGCTACCCCGTGCTGCTCTAGCATGCTCCAGCAGAATAAATCCAAAATGAATTTACTATCCATTGGGTAGTAAACCCAGGACACTCAAAACTGTGGACTGCATGCTTAATGCCTTCTGCTTTATTAGTATGTATTTGGTTTATTGTGCTGATATAAATCGTAGTAAAAGTTATGAAATTGTAGGAGCTGTACTGCCTGGTGCAGTATGTTCATTGTTAGAATGGGTAGTTTTGAGTTTTTCAATGCTGTATGTAGTAAACTCGACCCCTTTTCTTCCCCCTCCTTCAGGAATGTAGCTGCTGCAAATAAATAACTTTCCAGTGCAGCTACTACCAGGGTTCAGGGCAGTGATTTTTTTTTTATTGACTCAGGCAAAAAGTAGGGAGGTGATAGAATCATAGAAATGATAGCACAAAAGGAAGCCATTCAACCCATCATGCCTGTGCTGGCTGTTGGAAAGAGCAGTTGTGCATAGTCCCACATCCCCATTTTTGTCTGTAACCATGTAAGTACACAAGTAACCCAATGTTTTTTTTAAGCGCCTTCTCAACTTGTCCTGCCACCTTTTTAAGGATTTGTGCTCGTGAATATCTCTTTGCTCATTTACACTTTTCAAACTCGTGCCATTTGTACGCTATATTTCACTTAACCATCCCAAAGTGCATCATTTCGCATTCGTCTATGTTAAACTCCATCTGCCATGCTTCTACTCATTTCATATGAAGATACCAGTTAGGAGCAGGAGTAGGCCACTTGACCCTTCGAGCCTGCTTCACCATTCAAGAAGGTCATGGCTGATTTGACTCTAATCTCCTGCCTACCCCAGATAACCTTTCACCCCCTTGTTTATAGAGAATCTATCTCTGCCTTTAAAACATTTAAAGACTCTGCTCCCACTGCCTTTTGAGGAAGGGAGTTCCAAAAACTTACAAATTTCAACATCTTGTCTGTCATCCTGAAGCCTATAACTTTCCTTATTACTATATACTACTGTACTTTGCCAAGGTTGTATCATCTACAAGCTTTATAATGCTGCTCTGTACATCCAAGTCTAGATAGTTTAGCAAAATTGAAGAGATTAATGAGCCCAAAATTGACCCTTGGGGTACACCACTGTAGATCACCTCCCAGTCTCAAAAAAAAATGTATTGACCACCTTTGCTTTCTGTCAGTGAGTCAACCTCTGACCCATACTGGCAGTTTCCCTTTTGCTTAATGGGCTTCCATCTTCTTAAGTCTCCTGTTTGGCACTTCATTGAGTGTCTTCCAAAAGTATATTTACTGCACCTACCTTGATCAACCTTCTGTTAGTTCTTCAAATAGTTCAATCATGTTTACTAGACATTACTTTAATAAATCAATGCTGATGCTCCTTGATTAACCCATACCTTCCAAATGAGAGTTTATTTGATCCCTGATGATGGCTCCCAATAACTTGTGCATTATGATTCACTAATCTAAAGTTTCCTGGTTTAACCCTCTCTCCTTTCTTGAGCAGTGGTATAACATTTGCAACCCTCCAGTCCTTAGGAACTACTTTTGTATCCAATGAGGATTGAAAGATTGCTACCAATGCCACCTTTGCTTCTTTCAGCAACCAAGGATGCATTCTATCACAACCAGGTGACATCATTTTACTACATCATCTACCTATTACTATTCTGTTCATAGTTTCCCTTTCCTCTTTCAGTGTAACCTGTAAATCCTAGGCTTCCTTTTGAAGCCAATTGCAAAGTATGCTTAATACTTTAGCTATGCCCTTTGCCCTTACATAAAGATTTATCTTTGATTCCCTAATGGGCCCAACTTTTGCTCAAGCCTGCAGCCAATGTTTATAAAATGTTTTAGGGTTTAATTTATGTTGCCTTCAAGTTTTTTCTTGTAACTTCTCCTCCTTGTCTCCTGCATTAATTTTTTCAATTCCCTCCTGTTCTTCCCATAACCTTCCTTGTTATTTCCGGAATCTTGCCCCTGACTTTTGTTATGAACTTCCTTTTTCTGTTTTATTTTAACTTTATTTGCTTTGCCATCCAGGGTACATAAGCTTCAGATGCTTTATCTTTTCCCTTCAAAGGAATATGGCTAGTTTGTACTTGAAATACCTGTTCCAGGAATGCCTTTCATTACTCCGTTACTGCTTTACCCTGCAGTTGCCTTTGCCAATCTACCTGTGCTAGGTCCCACCTTGCATTACTAAAATTAGCTCTTCCCCAGTTGAGCATTTTCACCTTTGATATTTTCTCTCTTCCCATTGCTTTAAACAAACTAATATTGCATTCATGAGGATAGATGCATGAATGTCATGGGAACACCACCAGCTTCAATTCCTCTTTTTCTTTTTTTGGCAGTGCTTGTGATCAACCCATCGAAGTTTACAGGACTAGTACATTTAAAAAGTTTTGATTAAGTATGACTTTCAAATATTGAATATAAACTGTAAGCACTGGAAATACTCAGCAGCATCCATAGCGAGAGAAACAAAGCTAATGGGCTACATTTCCTCGCCCGTTTGGGGCTGTGTGCGGAGATGGGTAGTGTGAATTTTGTGTATGCCCCGTCCAGGCCACTTTCTCATTTTGAATAGCTAATTAAGGTGCCTGGTACTACACCAGCCAGGAAGCATCTTCTCAGCAGACTGGGAGGCCAGCCCTTTGAACAGGCTTTGTAGCGCTCCCTGCCTGCCTGACCGCAGCTGCTGCCTCAGGCTGCTCTGTGGAGGAGCTTCCCCTCCACAATGATGACTCAGCTGCTAAGACAATTTTTTAATTTAAACATCTAAATAGTTAGAGAGAGACTGCTTCAAGATGAAGATGCCATCACCCTCTCTTACCTGGACTGCTAGCTGTGCTCCGACCTGGAGGGCCTCCCATTTGTCCTCCAGTTTAAGGATGGCGAGGTCACCTTCTAGAACTGGTTCGCCTTTTGGCGGGGAGGAAACCACTGCAACTGTTTTCCACATTGCTCTAACATTATTGATGGTGAATTCCAACCTCTGAGACCATTCTGTACAATTAAATTTCTGTTTGATTCTTAAGATATTCATGTGTGAACTTAAAAATTTAGTGTAAGATTAACTGTGATCATATTTTGTCTTTACACACTCTGTATAAAGTATGAATGTTAAGTTTTTGAGCTCACTTGATCTAAATTTATGGAGACTGTGAAGCTGCTGCTGTTTCCATTTGGATAGCCTTTCTATCATGTCTTCAATTTCTCTGTGCAATTTAAAAAAAAAATCAGCTAGTTTCTTAGCCTACCATTATATATCAATTTTCTATTATGCACATCTTTTCATTTCACCAAATATCTGTATCGTAAACTTGGAATAGCTCTGAGTGCTCTATATTTTGGATGCAAAAATTAAATGCACTTTTAAACCATTATTTTCAACTAGTGTACCCTCGTATTGCCTTTATTAACCAACAGATCCTTATCCTTGAAGGTTTTTTTTTCTTAAGAGCCGTTTTTTTACAGCATTACAGCATTTGAGAATTAGATGGGTGCTGAATGCTGAGTTCTGTTTGTTCAACTTGTAGCTAGTGATTCGCTCAGACTTCAACATTAATGTGATTACTGAAATAGAATGGAATTTGCCACTTTGCATAGCGGGGATAACATTGTGTTAACAAATGGCAAATTATAACAGTTTGTGTTATGTAAAGCCTGGAATCTGTTTCTAAACTCTCTTCTGGTCTGGTGCAGCCTGCACTGATTAACATACGTGAAGCGTGTATTGTTTTGTTTTTGTGTCAGGTACAAGATGCAGTTAACATCTGATCAATTTTTAACCGTGAGCTCATGACTAAGAACTTCATTTATAACATGGAGAACAAGGAGGACTAGTTTACATTTAAAGTATTTTCCCCTCAATCAAACGTTCATTTTTTTAAGTTAATTAAAAATGCAAGCACTCCAATGTCAGTGACATGTGAATGAATAGTTCAAACTTTGATCTAGATCACAGTGACTTTAGTTTTACCCCTCAAATATAATTGAGTAATCCAAGTTACTTCTGTCTCTCCTGTTTTTTAAATATTTAAAATGTTGCAAGTGATAATTAACTTCTAGAAATGAGACTCCATCTATGGATTAGAGAGCCCCTATTTACTGTGTATTTTTTTATTATTAGTGTTATGATTTACTTCGTCAATTTCAAGCTACCAAGATTTAAAACTGTTTTTGTTTTCAGGTGTTGAAGCCTCCCCCCAGGACAGGTTTCTGGTGATGGCTGCTGAGATGAACCAAGCAGCAGGAGGGGGTCCTCCTGACCTGGGTCAGTTCTGGAAGGAAGTTCCTAGAGACCAAGTGATGGAGCACAGGTATTGAAGAATTTTTTTTTTTTAGGCCAAATCTTCCACTTTTACCTTTATTACTTTTAGCCACTTATGTTCTGGAGGTGCATGACTTTGGATTTCTTTTTGATCCTGAGTTGAGGTTGTAGCCACATTTGATCTAGTCACGACTGGTTACACCTTTTAAATATTGAATACTTATAGCACACCTCCTCCGCCTTCCTTGCAGGGACCTTTAATTCATATTTTTATCACCTTAATTGTTGAATTCTGTACACCTCACCTGACTGTCACCCTTCACAAATGGTAGCTTGTTCCCAACATTCAGTGACTTTACTGCACAAAATGTTGCGTGCCTGTCGCTTTCTTCTTGCTATCCATAACCTCTGTGGACCTCACTAATCACTGTCTCTGACAAAAGGTGTCTCATTCCTTGGCAGTAGCACCACTCTCTGAAGTCAATCTTTTAATAATTGTTAAAAGCAATATAATCTATTTTGTCGATCTTGGCTCAGGGGTAACATGAAGGTTACCTGAAAGTTCATGCTGTACTCCAGAGACTTGAGTACATAATTTATGCTGACATTTCAGTGCAGCACTGAAGGAATGCTGCACTGTCGAAGGTGACATCTTTCAGATGAATGTTAAACTGGCAATCTGTGGATTGTCTTGGTATGTAACCGATCCCGTGGCACTATTTGAAGGGGTGATGGGCAAGCATTCCCCCTGGTGTTCTAAACAATATTTATCCATCAACCAACATTTAAGTGACCCAGAAATTGCTTGCAAAATAGTATCTGTCATTATTAGCGTTGGTTTAAAAAAAAAGCAAACAATTCGTGACTAAGAACAGCTATGACATAAGTTTGATTTATCACAAACTGCTGGGTAATTGGAGCTAGTTGATGAAAACCATGCCAAAATGGAAAAAAAAACTATTAGTTCATCATGGGTGTCGCTCTGCATTGTGTGCCATGAAATTGCTGGATTTACACCTTTGGTCCAAATTAATCTCGTAGCCAAATAGGGCTGGTGATTCATATCAGTAACGGTTTTTTTTAAATCATTCATGGGATGTGGGCTTCGCTGGCTGGGCCGGCATTTATTGTCCAACCCTAGTTGCTCTTGAGAAGGTGATGGTGAGCTGCCGTCTTGAACTACTGCTGTCCATGTAGTGCTGTTAGGGAGTTCCAGGATTTTGACCCAATGACAGTGAAGGAACGGCAATATGATTCCAGGTATAGTGAGTGACTTGGAGGGGAACTTCGAGGTGGTGGTGTTCCCATCTTCTTGCTGACCTTGTCATTCTAGATGGTAGTGGTCGTGGGTTTGGAAGGTGCTGTCGAAGGAGCGTTGGTAAATTCTTGAAAAGCGTCGTGTAGATGGCACAGACTGCTGCTACTGTGCGCCAGGGGTGAAAGGTGTGAATGTTTGTAGATTTGGTGCCAATCAAGTGGGCTGCTTTGTCCTGGATGGTGTCAAGCTTCTTGAGTGTTATGGGAGCTGCACTCATCCAGGCCAGTGGAGAGTATTCCATCACACTTCTGACTTGTGCCTTGTAGATGGTGGACAGGCTTTGGGGAGTCAAGAGGTGGGTTTCTCATCGCACTATTCCTAGCCTCTGACCTGCTCTTGTAGCCAGAGTATTTACATGGCTAGTCCAGTTCAGTTTCTGGTCAATGGTAATTCCTGGGATCTAGATAGTGGGGATGCAGTGATGGTAATACCATTGAACATCAGGGGGCAATGGTTGGACTCTTTCTTGTTGAAGATGGTAATTGCCTGACACTTGTGTGGTGCAAATGTTACTTGTCAGCCCAAGCCTGGATGTTGTCCAGGTCTTGCTGCATTTGGACATAGACTGCTTCTGTATGTGAGGAGTCGCAAATGGTGCTGAACGTTGTGCAATCGTTAGTGAACATCCCCACTTCTGATCTTATGAAAGGAAGGTCATTGATGAAGCAGCTGAAGATGGCTGGGCCTAGGACACTACCCTGAGGAACTCCTGCGGTGATGCCCTGGAGCTGAGATGACTGACCTCCAACAACCACAACCATCTTCCTTTGTGCTAGGTATAACTCCAACCAGTGGAGAGCTTTCCCCTGTTTCCCATTGACTCCAGCTTTGCTAGGGCTCCTTATTGCCACACTCAGTCAAATGCTGCCTTGATGTCAAGGGCAGTCACTCTCACCTCACCTCTGGAGTTCAGCTCTTTTGTCCATATTTGAACCAAGGCTGTAATGAGGTCAGGAGCTGAGTGGCCCTGGTGGAAACCAAACTGGGAATCAGTGAGCAGGTCATTGCTAAGCTTGAAAGCACTGTTGATGACCCCTTCCATTACTTTACTGATGATGGAGAGTAGACTGATGGGGTAGTAATTGGCTGGGTTGGATTCATTCTGCTTTATGTGTAGGACATACCTGGGCAATTTTCCGCATAGCCAAGTAGATGTCAGTGTTGTAGCTGTACTGGAACAGCTTGGCTAGGGGCGCGGCAAGTTCTGGAGCACAAGTTTTCAGTACTATTGCTGGAATATTGTCAGGGCCTGTAGCCTTTGCTGTGTCCAGTACCTTCAGCCGTTTCTTGATATCATGTGGAGTGAATCGAGTTGGCTGAAGACTGGCATCTGTGATGCTGGGAATGTCCGGAGGTCTCCGAGATGGATTATCCACTCGGCACTCCTGGCTGAAGCTTTTAGCAAATGCTTCAGCCTTATTTTTTGCACTGATGTACCGGGATCTTCCATCATTGAGGATGGGGATATTTATGCAACCGCCTCCTCCAGTGAGTTGTTTAATTTCCACCACCATTCATGATTGGATGTGGCAAGACTGCAGAGCTTAGATGTGATCCATTGGTTGTGGGATCACTTATCCCTGTCTGTCACTTGCTGCTTATGCTGTTTGGCACACAAGTAGTCCTGTGTTATAGCTTCACCAGGTTGACACCTCATTTTTATGTATGCCTGGTGCTACTACTGGCATGCCCTCCTGCACACTTCATTGAACCAGGGTTGATCTCCTGTCTTGATGGTAATGGTAGAGTGGGAGATATGCCGGGCCATGAGGTCACAGATTGTAGTTGAGTACAATTCTGCTGCTGATGGCCCACAACGCCTCATCGATGATCTGTCTTGAGGTGCTAGATCTGTTCGAAATCTGTCCAGTTTAGCACGCTGGTAGTGCCACACAACACGATGAAGGATATCCTCAATGTGAAGCCGGGACTTCATCTCCCCATTGACTGTGCAGTGGTCTCTCCTACAGATGGACAGATGCTTTTACTGCAGGTAGGTTGGTGAGGATGAGGTCAAATATGTTTTTCCCTCTTGTTTCTCACCTGCTGCAGATTCTACCAGTGTGTCCTTCAAAACTTGGCCAGCTCAGTCAGTAGTGGTGCTACCAAGCCACTCATGGTGGTTGACATTTGAAGTCCCCCACCCAGAGTACATTCTGCACCCTTGCCACCCTCAACATGGAGCACTGATTCATCAGCTTAGGGAGGGTGGTAGGTGGTAGCAGGAGGTTTCCTTGCCCATGTTTGAGATTTCATGCGGTCAGGAGTCGATGTTGAGGACTCCCAGGGCAGCTCCTTCCCGATTGTATATCGCTGTGCCACCACCTCCACTGGGATGGTGGTGGCTGGGACGTTATCTGTAAGGTATGATACTGTGTGGATGACTATGTCATGTGAGACAGCTCTCTAAATTTTGGCAGTATTCCTCATATGGAGGACTTTGCCGGGTTGACAGATTGCCGTTGTCGTTTCTAGTGCCTAGGTCAATGCTGGGTGGTCCATCTGGTTTTGTTCCTTTTTTTGTGACAATTAAGTGGCTTGCTAGGCCATTTCGGAGGGCATTTAAGAGTCACTACATTGCTGTGGGTCTGGAGTCACATGTGGGCCAGACCAGGTAAGGATGACCTAAAGTGCATTAGTGAGCCAGATGGGTTTTTGCAACAGTCAACTTTATTTCATTTGACTTTTAATTCCAGATTTTTATGAATTCAGATTCCACCATCTGCTGTGGTGGGATTCGAACCCGAGCCCCAGACCACTACCCTGGGTCTCTGGATTACTAGTCCAGCGACAATACAACTACTCCATCGCCTCTCCCTTATGACATGATTTATGATCCTGACGTGCCATTCAACTTTGGAGACCTGAAAAAGTAACAATGATACTTTTTCACGTGGTAATTTGTTCCTAGAGGTAATTTTAATTTTTTTATGACTTTTCATTTTGTGTGTTCTTTCTCTCAATTGACCCTCTCATTCCCCTCTTTAATAGAAGGCTGCTCACCACCCCTTTGTCGAGGACAATTAAAGATAGGCTGGCCCTTTCCAGCTATGTCCACATCCCCTGATCTATTAATAAGTATTTTTTCTGCATCCAATTTGACTCTTAATTTCCTATCGTAGCTTGTTTTTCTCCATCCCTAAATGTCATTGTTTGTAATCACCTTAATCAATGTTCATGAAGTCCCAGATGTCCCATTATAAGTTATCGCTGTGCCATTATAAATTCATATTTTTTGTAATTTGAGGCACAAAAATAATGCAGCCTGAAGGTGAGTTTAAAAATCCAATTCGCAGCTCTCCCACATTGTGCTGCTCCAGCAATTTCTGGGCTAATATCTGCTCATCTGAGTTTTAGAAAAGGCTTACGCTCGGCTAGATAAGTTTAGATCAGTACTTGATAGCATTACTTGACATCTGAGGGATGTTTTATTTGGATATGGTATTGTGGAGGACCTTGAACATAAAAAGTAGGTCCTTTAAAATCCCAGATGCAAAAATCCTGCCAGCAAGTTATTTAATATGATGATTTCAATATGACTGCACCAAGTAATGAGATGCTCAGCATTGAGTTTATTTGAGGATTTCATCAAACTAAATAAATGTTTGAAGAGCAGTGAAGCATGATTCAGCTACCCATGTATGGTCATGCTCATTTATGACCATCTACATATGAGGAAGCTGATTATAAGTTTGCTGCTGAGTGAAGCCTGAGGAGATCCAGCTGGCTTTCCAAGTTTGACTACTTGAGTTTATCCAATGTATAGCTGGAAGATCAGGGAAGGTACCACCACCTCACCCCATTAAATTTCTGTCACTAAGTATCTTAAACAGCTAATACGATTGTCTTTATGTAAATTTCCACAAATTATCCACTACTTGATTTTCTTCCAGTCACCCTAAATTCAGTTAGTGCTATTTAAAGGTTATAGGGAATGAATTTAGCATCCCGATTAAATCATATTCCAGCTGTACTTCATTTCCTTTACTGCAGACATTTAAAGAGAAAATAAGGATATATGGATGGAACAGGAAATTGCATTAGAATAAAGATGTCTGTTGTACATGATGTTTCCTCATGAGGGAATCCTGAGATTTTTGAACCAAAATGAACAGTTAAGATTGCAACAGCAGTAGACCGAACATCCAACTGATCAAATATCAAAACATTAGCCTGCTCTAAACATGCAATATGTATTCATGGCATAAATAATTTGAACCATGTCCCTGAGCTGCAAAAGCAGATAAAATAATGAATATTTCAAAGTAGAACTGAAAGCTTTTAAGGGAATGGGAATAAGCCATGTTTGAATCCTAACAATTTACCGTTGACATCTCCCAGTGCCATTTGAGTTGTTAGATCACTCTTAATTTGCTGGTTTGCTCTGTGACCACACCTTAATACACCCTTGTTCTCCTTCTCTACCTCCCTATGTGTGTGCAGACACTCAGCTACAGCTACTGCTTTTGGACTTCAACTGAATTCCATAAATTAAGATGTATAATTTCTACCAAGCAACCATATAGCACATTCTGCTTTTGTAATCCTGAAATTTTGGAAACCGGAGTTGAGGGAAAGGGAATATTGTAAACTTGTAATGCAAAAGGTTGGCACTACTAGAATTTTGCAATTTTAGCCTTTCTGTGCTTTTTTAAAAAAAAAAGTATAAATTATCTTATTCCAAAAATGAAAGAAGCAATATTATCATTGCACCCTTGTTTTACTTAAATTGTAGCGTACTGTTGAATATCAGTTTGTAATAGCACATTTCTTCAAACAGTAACCTGAAGCGCATATGAACTTAATTCTGGAAGGTTGCCATTTTGGATATTAACACTAACCAAATAATTATTTTGTACTTTACAGATTAAGATGCCATGTTGTAGAAAGTTATAAGGCTATTAATGCTGCCAAGGAGAATTCCTTTAAAGGATTTGCCATTAGTTCCAGCCAAGAAGATTTGCATTCGAAGGTAGGTAAGCAATCAGTTTGGGCTAATCCCTTACATAAAATAATGTTGGATTAATATTTCATTCTGCATACATGAAATTAATCAAGCAGATTTTCACATTTTCTACCACTATCTTTGTTTGCTTTTTGCTTAAAAACTGCCTTTTGAAGCTCATGTAACTGTGAAGATTCAGTTTCTGTGGATTTAAGATATTCTCACTTGCCTTTCTGTGCACATCCTCACTCTTATTCTGCCTTCATTGGAGCAGGAGTAGGCCGAATGCCCTTCCCGCTTGTTCCACTATTCAGTTAGATCATGGCTAATCTTAACTCAATTTACCTGCCACGATTCTGTAAATCTTTGACAAAAATCTATCTCAATTTAAAATTTTCAATTGACCTAGCCTCAACAGCTTTTTGAGGGAACGTTTTCCTGATTATCACAACCGTTTGGGTGAAAGAGTGTTTCCTGACATCGCCCTGAACAGTCTAGCTCAAATTTTAAAGTTTTGCCCCCTTGTTCTGGACTCCCCCACAAGAGGAAATGGTTTCTTACCATCTACCCAATCAAATCCTTTACTTCGTCGGGCGGGCTCGGTTGGCAGGGGATAGGGGGTCACGGTCAAGGCCGGATCGCGATTTCACGCTGGCGGGCCAATTAAGGCCCACCCAGCGTGAAACACACGCTGCTGTGCTCAGTGCTGCCTGTGTGGTAGGGAGAGGAGGGCGAGCAGGGAACATCACGCATACGTGCAAGTGCGTGCATGAAGAGCTCCCTGAGGCACAGAGCTGCCTCGGAGATGAAGATATTAAAAATAAAGCATTTTAAAATGTTAAAAAAACATGTCCCCTCGTGTGACTCTGTCATATGAGCAAGGACATGTTAGAAATTAGTATATAATTTTTTTAATGACGGATGGAAACCTCATCCCGCCAGAGGATGAGGTTTCGCAAAAAATGCAAAGGCTGCTTGACCTTTTTCACCTGCCCACCAACTGTAAGGTTGGACGGGCGGCAAGAAATTTAATTCAATTAGATTGTTAATGGTCTGAAGAGGCCTTTTAATTGGCGCGCACGCTTCCAATTCTTGCCTGCACCCGCCGACCGAAATATTGTGCGAGCGCATGATGACCTCAGGATGCATGCCCAATGTCATCATGCGTCATTTTCCACTTGCTCGAGTCGGGCGTGTGCCCGCCCAAAAAGCTAAAAAATTCTGGCCATTGTCACCTTAAACACCTCCAATTAGATCAGCTCTTAATCTTCTATATTCAAGGGAGTACAAGTCTACTCTAGGCAACCCATCTTCATAATTAACTCTTTTAGCCCTGGTATCATTCTGATGAATCTGTTATACTCCACCAAAGCCAATATGTCCTTTGAGGCCGGATGTCAAGAACTCAATGCAGTACCCCAGATGGGGTCTAATTTTATTCACTTACAATGTCCATTTAGATAACAGTGACTAGATGAGTCAAATTCTGTTTTACCTGCTTGGACTTTTACCAGGTTTGGGGGAATCATCTATCACAGAAAGCAAGACCTTGTCCACAGATATTTTTGACTTCACTTTGTTATGTAAACACGACTAGAACCCCTTTGCTACAGCTGCCTCTTAACATGCTTTCAGTCTCCTTTTGTTGCCAATAAAAATGAATTCTATTGAATTCTATGTAAGACTTGCTCCCGTATTTTGGGGGAAACCATTCTAGTGTAGCTCTTGCATTTCTGGAGAAGGTACTTACAAAAGCCTATTGTCTGAGTGAACGCTGTCGCCTTCAATCTCAAATTTATGGTCTGTACTTTTTTTTTTAAATAGTTTTGTTTAATTGAGCTCCAACTGCACCATTATAATCGTGCTTCATTCTCCCTGCATCTCCACTCTGTTGAAAAAAAATATGCAATTTAATTTCCATTTTCTCGGAACATGGAACTCCTCATCTATCTCCGGTCTTCTTTTCCTTCTACAATCTTAAAGTTTGTATTACTCCGGTGATTAAGTGTCTATAGTTAAATTGTTGACTTTTAGAATGCACATGCAACATAGCATTTAAGTTAAAAGCAGATGATGTTGGAAGGACTCAGCAGATATTTGAAGTACACAGGCAAGTTCCATTTTAGGTGTAATCCTTTATCACATGTGTCCAGGAGAATTATGCCTGAAACATAACTTACCTGTTCTCTCCACAGATGCTGGATGTTTCTAGCATTTTCTGTTGTTCAGATTTTTAGCATCTATATTTCTTTTCTGCTTTCCATTTATGACAGCACACAGTTAAGTTTACGCAAGGGCACTGGCCAAGCACTGTCATGTTTTATATTCTTTGAGTTTGATTCATGGTGCAAGATTAGGTCAATGTAATCCATGATTTTTGCAGAATTACTTCATAGTTTGGAATCCTATCTCTAATATCCCAGGCTCCTTTTTTGGGGGGGATCGGGAGAAAGCATACATGCAGCTTGTAGCTAAAGACTCTGGTTGTCTCTATTCCGCCTCCTCATCCTCCTATAAAAGCATAGAACTTGCAATATGCCCAAACATATATATCAAGTGCTGTAATTGTGAACTGATAACAAAATGTTGAAAGTCCACAGGATTTGAATCAACAACTGAAGAGTTTTTAGTGTAGACCCTTCCTCACCTCATGATGAATGAAACATATTGACTCAATTCTACTTTTCAAGAGAATTATAGTGCAATTAATATTGCAGAACTAATTCTTGTGAAATCACAGGGCAATTACCACGGCTTGAGGTTTAATTGTCATTTTAAATGTTGTTATCTCGGACAGCATTGGTGCTCTTAATTAATTGGTTACAATTAATAATTTCGAGAAAAATGCTATGAATATACACCACTGGGCCTATAAATATGAAACAGTTGGAAAATGGAAAAATAAAAGGTGCATGTACATAACTTAATAGATTTTTTTTACTGGCTGCTAGGTAACCTCTTAATGTTTTTGATCTCTGGAGAACAACCATCATGTTAACATTTACACTACAGTGTTGCTCTGCTGATAGCAGTTATGTTAAGGAGCTGCTACTGTAGAAAATCTGAAGATCAACATCTGGGACCCTGTCAGGGAAAGCTAGTGCCAGCTGTGTACTGGTGTGAGACAAGATTTGAAATGACAGATCTTCAGCCCTGCAATACAGAATAAAATTCTAACCTTATTTCCTACCACTAGATCCTTACACAGTTTACATGATTAGGGTGATGAGTACTTCATAATGAAATTGGCTGCATTGTTACACCAGGGGCAGAATTTTTCCCTCGGTGCGCAGGGGCATTTGGGAAGCCGACCGCCACCCGTGACTGGCACCACACCGTGATTTCACGCTGGTGGGCTGATTTAAGGCTGGCCCAGCGTGGAATGCAAGCAACAACCGTACTCCGCCCCGCCTGTGCAGACCCAGGGTGAACGTCGCACATGCACGGGAGAGAGCGCTTCAATCTCCCTGAGGCATGGAGCTGCCTCAGAGATGAAGTGCTGTTTTAAAAAAAAACTAATGAAGAAAATTAAAATGTCATATGTCAGAAAACATATCCCCTCGTGTAACTGTCACGAGCAGGGACGTGTTTTTAATTCAAGTGTAAAATTTTTAAAAAAATTTTTTTAATTTACTGCCGCCCGTGGATGAGGTTTCCTAAAAAGCGCAAAGGCCGCTTGGCATTTTCGCCTGCCCGACAACCGTAAGGTTGGATGGGCAGCAAAAATTTGAATTTAATGACTTTTTACCGGCCTTAATAGGCCTTTTAATTGTTGACGAGCGCGCTGCTGATTCCGGAGCATGCCTGCCTGCCGAACAAAGTATCGCAGGGCCACGCGATGATGTCGGGCCGCCCACCCAACGTCATTGCGCGTCGTTTTACATTGGGCCGGGCCGAGCATACGCCCCATGTGCCGAGCTAAAAATTCTGGCCCAGGAAACATAAGGATGTGCATTAGCAGTCAAGAGCAGCATTGGTGACTTGCATGCAATACAGACAGTATGGCCTGGGTAGGATTTAGTGATGACAAAATAAGTTGAAGGAAAGCAGTAGGTTCTCTGCTGAAATGCGATTTTAAATATTTCACTTAAAGATTACCTTACATGCCCTCCATGTCATCCCAAAGTGTTTTACAGCTAATTAATTACTTTTGAATTTTAATCACCTGTTGCAGACAGACGAAGTAACTAATTTGTTTACAATGAAGTCCCCCAACCAGTAAATATGAAGACTTCCCTGCCAATGTGTTTCCAGTGTAGTTAGTAACCTAAAATTACACCGAATATAAGGCAAAAAACAGGCCATTCAGCTCAACTAACGTGTACTGGTGTTTATACTCATCACCAGTCTCCTCCCATTCCTTCTGCTTCATCTCAATCTTTCAGCATATCTTCCTTTTCCTTTTTCTCTTGCACTTGTCACTTTCCTTTTGAAAGTGGCAGAGCAATTTTCCTCGAGCACTTCCTGTGGTAGCGGATTCCCAGTTGTAATCACTGAGCAAGTACTTCTCCTTATTTCCCTATCGGATTATTGGTAACTAAATGGAAATATTCTTTCCTGTCCAGCCCATTTATAATTTTGATGACCGAACAGGTCACCTCTTAAGTCCTTTTTTCCTATAGGAAAAAGCCCCAGCTTGTTCAACCTATCCCCAAAGCTGTAATCTCCCAGTTCTGGTACCATTTTTGTTTTTATTTTCCCCCTCTATCCTTTTTATAGTTGAGGGATGAATGTTGATTTTAACTTGCACAGAATATTTCACTCACTGCCACCACTGCACATCGGGAATTGTAGAGCTGGAGAGGGAACCCCACTGAAGAATGTAAAATAGGCAGGAGAGTGGGACCAGGCCAACAGCTGTCACTTGACTCGTTCCAGTGTAAACTACAGTACTATCCAATACATTAACTGGCATATAATGCAGTTCCCTAAGCAGTGAAAAGAATTTCTAATATGTGCTTCCGTATGATAGTGTTTAGGTGGTGGCAGGCACCTGAGGCTGTGCTGTGATGGAATGTGGGTTATTTTCCCTTGCAATGAGCTTCTAATCTTGCAGAATGGAAGTAAAATTATATTTATTAGAGGAAGAAATAAAAAGTTCAAGGTGTGTTGATCAGTTGATGCTTATTAGTAGCTGCCTGTTCAGTCATGCCATGAGAAGATTTTTTTTGCCTTCTCAACCATGTTCGCCTAGAGAGCAACTTAGAATTAATAGAATTGTGTCTTTGTGGATCCATTCTCCTGGTAGTAATTTTAATGATCTAATCACCATAGATTCCATCTGTCCACTGTACTGTTCTTTTCATTATGGTATGAATTAGCATTTCATAAAGTTGCTTACAAAATACGTGACTAAAGTGGAAGTTTTGCAATAAATGAGGAAGAAGTAAAACCTTTAAGTTGGCTGAACATTGTAGAGCAAAGGGAAGGGATTATAGTTTACTCCAGTAGAAATAATCTGTTTGATTAACTTTAAGACTTATCTGTTCACTATTTTACAGTCATTGAAATATTAAAAGTAGAATAAGTTTGTAAATCTTAACCAAAATAAGATGCTTAGAGAAAAGGCATGAAACTCCAATCAACTGAAATTTAACTGGATAAGTTACAAATTTACTTTGAGAAGTATTAGCTAATTCTTGGTATTAAATAGAACAAAAACGTTTTTTGAAGCGAAATTTGATCAGTGAATCAGGAAATAGGATTTATGCATAATAGTTGATTGAACATTGAAAGTGTCACAGTATGAGTATACCAGTATTTTTTTTTTAAATTAATTTATGGAATGTGGAACATCACTGGATATGCCAGCATTTATTACCCATCCCTAATTTCCCTTGAGAAGGTGGTGGTGAGCTGCATTCTTGAACCATTGCAGCCCCTCTGGTGTAGGTACACCCACAGTGCTGTAAGGCAGGGAGCTCCAGGGTCCCAGAGACAGTGAAGGAATGAGGATATATTTCCAAGTCAGGATTGAGAGTGGCTTGGAGGGGAACTTCCAGGTGCTGGTGTTCCCATGTTTCTGCTGTCTTTGACCTTCTAGATGGTAGTGGTTGTGGGTTGGAAGGTGCTGCCTAAGGAACCTTGGTGCATTTCTGCAATGCATCTTGTTCGTTGGGGGTGGAGGGAGTGAATGTTTAATGCCATTCAAATGGGTTGTTTTGTCAAACTTCTTGAGTGTTGTGGGAGCTGCACTCACTCAGGCAAGTGAAGAGTATTCCATCACGCTCCTGACTTATTCCTTGTAGATTGTGGACAGGCTTTGGGGAGTCAGGTGGTAAGTTACTCACTGCAGGATTCCTAGCCCCTGATCTGCACTTGCAGCCACAGTATTTATGGCTAGTCCAGTTCAGTTTCTGGTCAGTGGTAAGCCCCCAGGATGTTGATAGATGGTAATGCCATTGAATGTCAAGGGGCGATGATTAAATTCTCTTTTGTTGGAGGTGGTCATTGCCTGCCACTTGTGTGGCGTGATTATTATTTCCACTTGTCAAGCCCAAGTCTGGATATTGTCCAGGTCTTGCTGCATTTAGACATGGACTACTTAAGTATCTGAGGAGTCACAAGTGGTGCTGAACATTGTGCAATCATCAGCGAACATCCCCAATCCTGACCTTATGATGGAAGGTCATTGATGAAGCAGCTGAAGATGGTTGGGCCCAGAACACAACTCTGAGGAACTCCTGTTGTGATGTCTTGGAATTGAGATGACTGACCTCCAGCAACCACAGCCATCTTCCTTTGTGCTAGGTATGACTCCAACCAGCGAAGAGTTTTTAACCCTGATTCCCATTGACTCCAGTTTTGTTAGGGCTCCTTGATGCCACACTTTGTCAAATGCGGCTTTGATGTCAAGGGCAGTCACACTCACCTCACCTCTATTGTTCAACTTTTTTTGTCCATGTTTGAACCAAGGCTGTAATGAGGTCAGAAGCTGAGTGACCCTGGCGAAACATAACTGAGCATCAGTGAGCAGATTATTGCTAGGCAAGTGCTGCTAGATGGCACTGTTGATCGCCCCTTCCATTATTTTACTGATGATAGAGAGTAGACTGATTCGCCGGTAATTGGCCAGTTTGGATATGTCCTGTTTTTTGTGTACAGAACATACCTGGGCAACTTTCCACATTGCCGAGTAGATGCCAGTGTTGTAGCTGAACTGGAACAACTTGGCTAGGGATGTGGCAAGTTCTGGAGCACAAGTCTTCAACACTATTGATGGAACATTGTCAGGGCCCATAGCCTTTGCAGCATTCAGTGCCTTCAGCCGTTTCTTGATATCACGTGGAGTGATTCGAATGAGTTGAAGACTGGCATCTGTGATGCTAGGGACCTCTGGAGGAGGCAGAGATGGATCATCCACTCGGCACTTCTGGCTGAGGATTGTAGCAAATGCTTCAGCCTTTTGCACTGATGTGCTGGGCTCCTCCATCATTGAGGATGGGGATATTTGTGGAGCCGCTGCCTCCAGTGAATTGTTTAATTGTCCAGCACCATTCATGACTGGATGTGGCAGGACTGCAGAGCTTAGACCTGATCCAATAGTTGTGGGATCGCTTAGCTCTGAAACAATGGATTGTTTCAATTGTATACTGTTTGTAAATACGAATATATGAACAAGGAGCAGGAGAAGGCCATTCAGCCCTTCAACCCTGCTCCACCATTTACTAAGATTATGGCTACTCTGATTGTAACCTGAAATCTGTATCCCACCTACTGGTGATAACCTGTCACTCCCTTGCTCATCAAGAATCTGCCTTAAAAATATTCAAAGACTCTGCTTCCACCACCTTTTCAGGAAGAGAGTTCCAAAGACTCATGACCCTCTTGAGTGAAAAACTTTGCCTCATCTCTGTTTTAAATGAGCGACCGCTTACTTTTAAACAGTGACCCTTAGTTCTAGATTTTTCCACACGAGGAATCACCCTCTCCACATCCACCCAGTTAAGAACCCTCAGGATCTTATGTTTCAATCAATTCGCCTCTCACTCTTCTAAACTCCAACGGATACAAGCCTAGTCTGTCCAACCTTTCCTCGTGAGACAAATCTTTGAAAGATACTTGAGACTGCCACCAATTTACTTTTGTTAAATTTTAATGAAAGTTTGAGAGGGTGTAACTTTACTAGCTATACAGCAAAAATGTACGACTCTGACAAGTAACAAATACTGGTCCAAATCAGGTAGGATGGTCGGCATGCGGAAACTGTCCTTTATCTCTTCACTACTTCTCTTGGTGCTCAGGTCTCCTGGACTTCTGGGTTTGACTGGAATCTTCCTTAAGAGTCCTTTTCTACCACCTACTGTATGCTCTGATTTTTTCCGGATGGATTATTGACAAAGTTTTTTGGTCCTGTAAAGATTTTATTTAATTTCAAAATACCCTATCAAAAGTTGAGGTTTTTGTCTAAACTTTGGGTTGAAAGTTCCACCTTTGTCATTTACCTGCCATTAGCTTCTTGAGCCTTTGCAAGTACCATTTGCCCATGCTTAATCATTCTTATCTCATCTCCTAATTGTTTTCAAGCTGTTCGTCCCATACTAGCTCCATCCCTCAAGTAACATTCCATCTCTGTACCAAACTAACTCTCAAAGGTTTATTCATTGCACTATCAGTTATTTATGTCCAAGGCTATTCATAAGACCTGCTAACAATCTATTCACCATGATCATTCAGTGCTGCTGTTCTTGTTCTTTCAGGCTGTTGAACCACACTATCATGCACCATAATCATTCCCGCACATAATGAATATATGTACTTCAGCCTGCATCTTAGTTAAGCAAGTTTAAATGCGAAGTCTAACACAGCTTTGTACAGGTAGAACACCTCAAATCCGGCCCCCCAAAAACCGGACATATTTTCACTGTACCCCAAGTGGCTTAGCGAACTTTGATCTCACCTGACCCAGCTTGGAAAAGCCTGGGGAGTTGCTAAATCAGACATTTCCCACCCTCAGAGTGGCTTAGCAAATTTGGACTCTAAAGGTGTCAAGGGGTATGGGGAGAGAGAGCGGGAGTATGGCGTTGAGATAGAGGATCAGCCATGATCACATTGAATGGCAGAGCAGGCACAAAGGACCCAATAACCTACTCCTACCCCTCCTGTCTATGTTCCTAAGAATATTGACCCTCTCCCCCCCCCCCAACATAATGCAGAGAGATCTCTCTATTGCGTCCCCTGTTCACTAAAATAAGGGGTTCTGTTTTTCTCTAAAAACCGGCGCGTTTTGAAATCCAGCATGGACTCGACCCCAAGGTTGCTCAATTTGAGGCACTCTACCTGTATTCCTGTTATCTCAACAATGGCCCTTTGTTCAAACTAACTAATCTTATTAAAGAATAATGATCTCTCTAGCCTGGTTTTCATGGAAATGAGACCTTAAACAATTCCCGGTTAAAAAAGATGAACTTGCAACACTAACCCATTCTTTTACTATAGAAACCCTATTTCTAATTTCTAACAGTAGATCCAAAGTATACACCCAAAGAAATCGAACTGAGCCTAAGTCAAGCCACTAGATCACATGCAGATCCAGTTATTTTCACTATCATTGCAGAAAGTTTAGAGGCTGAGATAATAGTGCAAAGATCATTTAGGGTTTTAAGTCATTGCTTAACTTTTGCTTGTAAAATAGTTCAATTTTCTTTTTACGATTTCAGTAAAGTGCAACAGCAGGGATGTGATTTTGCTTTTAATGGTGAATGCATTGCCAAAATTGGCCTTATCCCCTCTGGTTCTTGACAATGCTGGGTACTGGGAATGTGTGGGCATCTCCTATGCCACAAGTAACTATGAAGAAAATGGTGTAATTCCCTCATTTGAATGTCATATATATGGTTGGCAGAAAGGGGACAGAAATTGATTCAGATCCTACCCAGAATACGTTTCATATCTTGGATAATGGAATTTCAGGGCTCATGTCTTGTGACTATAAAACGGGAAAAAAAAAGCTTCAATTTTGTCACAATAGCTCTACTCGCATAATTCAGTCAACTTCCAATCAATTTCACTGTTTTCCCAATAATAGCACGATGCATGTTCTTTTCTAATAGCTGTATGTGCAGAATTTAATCAAAAGATTTTTAGGCAACAACTACTTGCATTTATTTGGCACCTTCAACATAGTAAAATTCCCAAGATGTTTCACAGGAGAGTTATCAAACAAAATTTGGCAGAGAAAAATGAGGAAGGAGTTTCAGAGCTTAGGGCCTGGGCAGCAAAGCACCGGTGGAGTGATTAAAATCTGGGATGAGCAAGAGGTCAGAATTGGAGGAGCTGTGATTTCTTGGAGGATTGTATGGCTGGAGGAGTTCAGAGATTGGGATGGGCGAGACCATGGAGAGATTTGAACGAGGGTGAACGAGGTTTTATGGTCTAGTTGTTATTGAACCAGTGGAGATTAGCAAGCATAGGGTTGATGGGTGAAAAGGAGTTGATACAAGTTAAGATGAAGGCAGCAGAGATTTTTGGATGATCTCAAGTTTACAGAAGGTGCAAGCTGCAACTCTGTACGTGACAAATCAGAGGCAGTGGATAGGTCGTGAGGTAGAATTAGATGTCAACATACATGTGAAAAGTGACATGCTTTTGCATGATATTGCTGATAGACAACATCATGCAGCTAAAATAAAAATAAGGATCTAAGGATGGATCCTTGGGAGATTCTGAGGTAATGCTGTGGGAGCAGGAAGAGCCATTGCAGATCATTCTTTAGCTGCGAATTGATGGCTAGAAATGGTAAGTGTAGTCCCACCCAGCTAGATGACACGAGGCGTTGGAGGAGAATGTTGTGGTCAATTGTGCCAAAGACTGGAGATGGGTTGCAAAAGATGGAGAGGGATAGTTTACCCAGGCCTCAGTCAATAGAATGCAATTGGTGACTTTAAGTACTGTTTCATTGCTTGGCAGCTCTGCACCTGATTGAAAGTATTGAGACATGCAATTGTGGGGAGAAATGATCATGGATTTGGAAGATGACAACAGAATCAGAATTTTTAAAAGCAATGTATGATTTGCATGGCCAGAGGGGCAAGGGTGGGTTTTTTGAGGGGGGTGGAAGATGGTGATCGGATGTGGCCTGTGCCTGTTAATGCCACATTCGCTATCTCCAATGGTATGGTGCTCATGAGTGTTTGTTTACAGTATTTTTATAATACATTCTTCAAAAAATGTCTTTCATTCAACTGAACTTAAATTCACTGGCCTGGTAGTTCCTGTGATTTTCACTTTTTAAAGTGAGCTACTCTCCCTTTCCTCAAGCACTATAGGATAGATTAAATCTGGTTCTGCAGTCTTAAACCCATTAAACTTGATGAACACCATCAGATGTGTTATACTACTTTTACTTATACTAATCCTGTTCACCATAAATGTTGCATTGTTTTCAGAAGCTAAGACAGACAAAATAATTTTTTTATAACTCGGCTATTTCCTCATCTTAAACCAAAGAAGCACCCGTATCTTTTTTTTCTCCCCACCTGCTGCCAGTGCAGCCTAGATTTTCTGCACAGTAGAAACATAAAAGGGGAAAAAAGATTTCAAGTCTTAAATACAATATAGTGATCACAAGTTATCCCATGTATATGTATATACTGTTGCTCGAGATCCATCTCTGACCAAGCCTTCAGAATTACTTCAGAACTACATTAAGTTCCTCTACTGGCACAGCATATTTTCTTTGTGCCTTTTTTTGACATGCCTTGAGATTATTCTTTACAGTTACACAGTGAACTGTTTTACAGGGAGCAAGAGAGACTCCTCTTGAAAATGAGGGATTTTGTTTGCCTTTCTTTTAGTATTGCCTTCAAGCACTCCCACAGCCAACTGCGGGGTAAACGTCTTTCTACTCAAACAATGTATTTTAGCCTCTACCTTAGGAAGGCACCAACTATCTCCGCTCTAGCTTTTATATGTACTTTTCCAACACGACTGAATTAGGTAGCCAATAATTGCCAAAATAGGGCTGGTCAGTGCAGTATCCTCAAGGCTTTAGAAGCTTAGTTTAGGCCCGGCAAACTAGTTTCATGTTTTTCATGAGCCACACATTCCTCGTGTAGAATAGCCTATTCTATAGGCTACAATGCAATGTAGTGTATTATAATTGTCTTGTTAAAATGTTCGGACTTTGCTAGTGGAAACAGTATGTTACTAGTATTTTTTTCACCTCAGCCCAATAGTTCTGTAGTTGGTTGATTATATTTAAAGGTTAGCTACCTTTTTGTAACTCCATATACTGATGAATGACTTCAATGTGTGACTTCATTAGTGATGTTTGCGTTTAAATCATAGTAATCCAAACTATGATAAATCATTAATGTTTTGCCTTTAATATTGCATTTTTGTTTTACCAGATAACCAAATTATTGGCATCCAATAGACGACTCGAGGAGCAGGTCAACCGTTGTGTCTGGTTCCAGCAACTATTAACTGCCTTGGTTACGTTGTTAGTGGCCATCATCAGTCTGTCCCTGTACCTGCACTCCCCAGACAAAGACACGCAGTAACCGAACAAGCTTCTCGATCCACACAAGACCTTTGTAAACCAAAGTCTCTGATTTTTTAAAAAAATCTTGTTTTCAAGTTGCCAATAATTCACATGTTGGAGGTGACAAGCTGACCAATTTTTGTTCATTATAACTGCCGTTTTTTAAAAACAATTTGATAATGTTTGTATATAAGAAACTAATTTTCATCTTGGAAAAAACCTGCCTAACGATGACCATCTTAATGAATCATGAATAATTGTGCAATTTGAAGCCAATCTGTAATATATCTTGGTGCTACTAATTGAAATGACTCAAAATGGTTAATGCACTGTTCACCCTGGAAATATTTGGGTAGAGTTCTGAAGCCCTTTCCATAAACAAACGTCCATGTCAAAATGCACTTTGATATCTGTAAATGCTTGCTACATGTTATGGAGCCAAATCTTTTTTTTCTGGTAGTTCCTCAATGTGCTAGATGATGGGTTGTAAGAAAATATTGGACCATCCAGTGATTTTGGCCTCTCAGGAGAACAGTGGTCGTTCATTACCCTTTTAAATGCAGTGGCGACAACTATTGAATGTACCTTTTACAATCAAAAAAAATGTCATTTACTAAACAATTGGTATTGACTGTTTGCCAGCCTGATGAGTTTAGTCAATGTGAATGCAATTATTAAAAAGAAATGAAGGTTCCCAAGTTTACTTTAAGATTGTTTCGGATAAACCATGTACTGGCTGCATTTATCTTATACAATAGTATACCAACATTAGATTTTAGATTGGTTTAAAACAGAAATGCTGGATAACTTAAAACTGTTGTGAATGATCACGTTTTCTCATGCTTTCCTTTTTGGAAAGTAATTTTCCTAAGTTTGCTTCATGTTCTAAGTTAAATGCTGTGTACCGAATTCAAGATTCTGTGCCAAGGAACCCAAGTACATAAATGCAACACTTCTCTTAGATATGTTATTTTCTTCTGGAATAAGCACGCAGGAAGAACCAAGTGTGCCCAAACTGATGCCAGCAAGCTGTAGCAATGTTGCCCTAGAAGCCCAAGGTAACTCGATCTCACTTGCACTTGATGTTTGCTTTTTCATTGAATTTTTTGTAGATCTGGAGTTTGGAAAAAGTCACCAGTGCTGTTGCCTTATTGAATTAAAATGTTGATATCTGTTCACATCAAAAACAAGAGATGTAGGCAAATTTCATGAAAACTGAGTTTAAACATTTGGTGACTCCTGAATCTCTGTGCTCACAAAGACTTTATGCTGACACTGTGGAGAAATGAAGCACCCCATGGTCCAGAGGAAACTTAATTCCGTTAATCACATCTCTCCTGCAGTCTGGTTGCATAGGGATTACCTGCCACCTTTTGAGAATTTTGTGCCATGGACAACCCCAAACTTAATGAAAAAGTTGAGAGTGACAATTGATTCCTTTAATAGAATATGTTATCATTACAAAACTGAAGGTAAGATTGTCACTAGGACTTCATTTGAAATCAATTTAATGCCAGGTGCTGTAAACTGATATTTGTCTGTTCGCAAACCTATACTGCAAACATTGAACCGTGTGTATCTACCTACTTTATAAATGCAAAACTGCTAATGCTTCATTGATACACTGATCAGATAACATATCAGAAAATAGTGCATTTTTAAAAAAGTTTCAAGCAGCGATGCATTGGAGATAAGTTAACCAGTATATAAAATGTGAAGTTAATCACTTCATTAAGTGAGCAAGAGCCTTACTGAATTGTAGTGATAGCAGTTTGGCAGTATTCATTTTGTTTTTTTTTCCCAGATCTTTTTGTTTTAAAACAAATATAATTGTGTAGCACTGGAGCTGAAAATAATCTGTTGTGATTAATCAGCTAGTTATTTGGGTTCATAGCTCACTACCAACAAATATAAAAAATCAGATCACTTATAAAGCTGTACTATATTTAAAACTTTTTCAATAGAACTATGTAACTCATAGTACATTAGTGTACGGATTACCAATACGAAAAGCTGGCAATTTAGATTAAAATGCACTTTATGGTATGAAATTGCTGATCATATTGCCTTTGACACTCCAAATGGACTGTTTGTTAGTGTTTTATATTGTTTGGAAATAAACATTCTGCAATCACATTACATTAAGTAGACTTACTTGTTGTTTAAAAGTTTAATTTTTTACAGAAATACATTTGAGTCTAAATATGGAAATCGAAAGTAGTTGGACAAATTGCACAGGTATAATATATGAATTACCCCAAGTGTTCAACACTAGAGGCTAGTTCTTGAACTTCCCTTTCATTATACCTAAGACGTGATCTTGCAATACAAGAACAAATGTCAGATGAATTAAGAACATCGTGGATGTCTCTTTCTCTCCACCTCCCCCACCCATTGCCACTCCAGAACTAACCATGCCGCTAGCGAAGCTGTTCCAGTACAGCTACAACCCTAGCATCTACCCAGCAATGGAAATTTGCTCCTATGTCTACAAATAGCGGGATAAAACCAAACTGGCCAATTATCACCTGGCATTCATGAGCAAAATACTTGAAGATTTTGTCAGCAGTGATATCAAGTGGGAGTTACTCAGTAATAAACTTATAACCTTCTCATTAATGGTCATAGTGGAACCCAAACTGAGCATTCAGCTCCAGACCTCATTACAGCCTTGGTCCAAAATGGACAAAAGAGCTGAAGTCCAGAGGTGAGGTGGAGTGACTGTCCCTTGACACCAAGGCAGCATTTGACAGAGGCATCAAGGATCCCTGGGAAAATCCACTGGCTAGAGTTATACCTCGGACAAAGATGGTTGTCAGAGGCCAAACACCTCAATGCCAGGAGAATGCTGCACGAGTTACTCAGGGCAGTATCCTAAGCCCAGCCATCTTCAGCTGCTTCATCAATGACCTTTCCTCTATAAGGTCAGAAGTGGGGATGTTTGCTGATGACTACACAACATTTAGTACCATGCACAACTTCTCATACTGAAGCAATCCATGTCTATATGCAGCAAGACCTGGACAACACACAAGCTTGGGCTGATAATTGGCAAGCAAAATCTCTGCCATGCAATGACCATCCCTAACAGGAGAAAATTAACCACCTTCCCTTGATATTCAATGACCATCATCAAATTCCCCACCACAGGGCATCCTACAATTCAGCATTGACCAGAAACTTGGAAAAACTCAGCAGGTCTGGCGGCATCAGCGGAGAAGAAAAGAGTTGACGTTTCGAGTCCTCATGACCCTTCGACAGAACAAAAGCTCTATCGAAGGGTCATGAGGACTCGAAGCGTCAACTCTTTCCTTCTCCGCTGATGCCGCCAGACCTGCTAGTTTTTCCAGGTAATTCTGTTTTTGTTTTGGATTTCCAGCATCCGCAGTTTTTTGTTTTTATTTTTGACCAGAAACTTATCTGGATTAGCCATATAAATACTCGGGCTACAAGATCAGGTCAGAAACCATATTTAATGGCGCATAATTCACCTGATGACTCCCCAAAGTCTTTTCATCATCTACAAGCTACAAGCCAAGAATGTGTTGGAATATGCAACACTTTCCTGGGTGAGTGCAGCTCCAACAACACTTAAGATTCTCAGCATAATCCAATGCAGCTGGCTTGTTCACTCCATCCACTACTTCAAAAGTTCATTTCTTCCACCACTACTGCACAGCAGCAGCAGTATGCACCATCTGCATGTTGCACTGCTGTAACTCACCGCCTGCAAGTCCTGCAATATGCTCCAAGTCACATACCATTTCAAATATATCACCATTGTTCCTTCATGGACAAAATCCTGGAACTCCCCAGCAGCACTGTTGGTGTACCTGCCCCACATGGACTATGGTGATTTAAGAAGGCAGCTAACAACCAACTTCAAGGGCAATTAGGGATGGGCAACAGATGCTGGCATTGCCTGTGATGCCCACATCTCAAGAAAAAAAATAGGTATAATGGTTAGCAACTGGCACCCATAAAAATTGTGGTTCAGGTGAAAGGGGAGGGGGACATGGAGAGGAAGAAAATGAATTTAAATGCTGCTTTGGAGCTTTCCCCTATCTAATTATTTTCCTAAACCTAAGGATTAGCTCAGGAAATTCTGATATTGTTATTAAATGGCCTAGTCTTCTTTGCATTCAATATCTACTCAACTTGCTACAGAAGTTTTAGGACAGTGGGGTGCAGTAGGTATGTTAGTGAATTTTACTCTCTAGTCTAAGCTGCTGAAACCAATTGTAGCACCCCTACCATCATCAAACACACAATGAGAAATCAAACAGGAATTGCCCTCACCTGAGACTGAACTATCTTCTGCATAAACTGACTGGCTCATGCAAAAACTAAAATGTATCTCCTTTTGAAATAAGATTTTGTGTGAACCGTCCATTCCCATTAGATAATGCAAGACATTTTTTGAAATTAAGAATGCGAAGGCAATCAATTAAAATTTTAGAAAGCTGATGAAAATTACCAGTCTATTTCCTAAAGCTTTCTCTGCCATTCTACACTTAATGCCAGCATTCTGAAATGTTGTGCAAGTCACTTTAATTTTAGTTTCAATTTTCAATAGCATTCATTGCTCCAAGGTCATAAATCCAAAGTCATTTAGACTTTAAAACCTTTTCCATGCATGCAAATAATTGGCTCCTGAAGCCAGTTCCATTATTAAGGGTTGAATAAATGTTTGATACAGTTGTGTAAATTTAGAATTTGAGATCAAGCTGACCTGGTCATTGATGTGCTAAGTTTGAAGCTTTTTGTTTTCCATGCAACCTCTGCACTAGCTGAACTACAATGGATGATGTGTCATCCACCACTGTCCCTGAATGATTGCTTTTCCTGAGGTCAGCTCATTTACACATTGGGCCAGCTTATTTACAAATGGATGGATGGAGCTGGATAGAAGGATAAGAATGGGTGGTGGAAGAGATGATTAAGACCTTAAGGAAGAAGCTGTAGAAGATGATAAGTTAGAAGAGACAAGGTAGATGGACTGCCAATACTGCTGAGGGTGAGCAGGTGATCCTGTTGGCCAAAGTGTAAGGAAAAGCAACCTATTCACTTTGTGGTGATAGCTTAATGGAGGGGAGTGACACTGACTTGCTCCTCCCAAGTCTCAGTGACAGTCCATTGCTGTAAGAGATTTGATAAACTGTTGATAATGGGCACGGTAAGGGTCAGCAACAGCCCTCCTTGCCTGACTTCTGTTTCATTCCTGGCACAATCGCAGAATGATTATACCTACTTGTCAAACCATTTGCAGTGTTCAAAGACAGTAACTTTTGTTGATATTAGCGGGAGACTAATCCTTATAATGCTGTCTGTTGGCTGACCATAAAAAGTATACATCATTTATGAAGCAGTGAAAAATGGGACAATAGAAAAATAAAGCCTCACTATGAAAAAAAAATAGATTCAAATTTAAAGAAAATTGATTGTCAGACATTATCAAGTTGTAGCTCATTGCTTACAAAGCAACATACAAAATTATTTTTTTGGTGGGAGGGGTGGGCAGATAGCACATTAAAGTAGACACTCGCATGTCCCCTATAGAGCCTAGAATTAAACCTAGCACATACTGATGCAATCAATGTCGTCTTTGTTGGATTTAAGGGCCCCTAGATTAAACAAATTTAAGAAATCCCAGCTTGGTAAAGCAGCTGTGGAATTGTCGGGCCTCTGTGCGGCCCCAGCATGTTCGATGATATAGAATTTGCAGCATAGAAGCAAATCATTTGACTCAACTAGTTACACTGGTGTTTGTGGTCCACTTGATCCTCCTTCCATCCTGCTTCATCTAATCCAATCAGCACATCCTTCTAACTCACATATTTAACTGGCTTCCTTTCAAAAGCATTCATTCTATTTGCTACAACTGCTCTAAGATAGTGTGTTCCACAATCTTACAACTCCCTGGATAAAGAGGTTTCTCCTGAATTCCTTATTAGGTTTAATAGTGCCTATCATAATTACAAGTTTTGGTCTCCACCACAAGTGATGACATCATCTCTATGTCTACCCTATCCTGATGCTAACATTGGATGACTTACTTCACCCTAATGAGCATAAAATCCACCAAACTATAAAAGTTTTATATATATGTAACTTCACATATATATATATATATATATATATATGTGTGTGTGTGTGTGTATATATATAAAACTGAAAATACTTAAAAAGAACAATATAACACCAAAATATATAGATTCTATTGCATAAATTAAAGTTAAAAGTACATGCATGATTTAATATTTATCTATTTAAAATTAATTCAGAAGCACACTTTATAAATAGGTTTGAAGTATTATTTAGGATATGGGGTGGAGGGGTGGTGGTGGTTGGGGGCAAGAAATTATGGGATAAAGAATCTATTCCATCATGATTATCAGCATCCGCAAGTCAAATTAAAATCTGGTGTTCCTCCACTGAGTATATTGTTTAAATGTTTAAAGAGGATACGTTAAATCCGTTCATAATGAAGACTATAATTAATGTAAATAAAGCTTGAATGCTGCTTACGCTTGCTTTCCCAGAAATAAAGCGTGGAGATATTAAAACTCTATTGCCCCAAGAAAGAAGATGTTTACTCAGCTCTGATTAAAAGGAACTCCTGTTCTCTCACCCCCAAGCTGATTATCCATATAATCCCTTCTCCAATAGATCAATTACTTTCATTTTCACCATGCAGCTGAAGCATGAACTTGTAAATTACTATATTCTGATCTCCCATATTCTACCCTCCTAAAACTTGAGGTCATCCACAATTCTATTGCCCGTGTCTTAACACGCAGTAAACCCCATTCCCCTATCACCCCTGTGCTCACTGACCTTCACTGGCTCCCAGTCAAGCAACATCCTGATTTTAAAATTCTCAACCTTGTTTTTAAATCCCTCCAAGGCCTCACCTCTGCCTACCTCTCTAATCTCCTCCATCGCCTACAACCCTCCAATTTATTTGTGCTCCTCTAATTCTGGCCTCTTGAGTATTCCCAAATTTATTCACTCCAACTTTGGTGGCCACACCTTCAGTTGCCTAGGCCCCAAGCTCTGGAATACCCTCCATATACCTCTCTGCTTCTCTACTTCACTTTTATCCTTTAAGACATCCCTAACTCCTTAAAACCTAACTCTGTGACCTAATATCTCCTTATATGGCTCGGTGTGCTGTTTGATAATGCTCCTGTGAAGTGCTTTGGGACCTTTTATTATGTTAAAGGCACAATATAAATATATAAATATTGTTAGTAAACATTGTCTGCATTGCATTTTGCCACAACATGAATAATCATCGCAATTTCTGTAGACTAAAAGCACAGCTTCACGAGGCAAACTTGAAGATACTGCTTAGATGCCGGGTATGCTGCTTCTGCTTCAAGCTGGTTGCCCAGTGCCAACCATATCAGTGGGAGGAAGCTCGTGAGGAGTGTTAGCACCACCATAGACCAATTGGATCAAATGGCCCGATTCTGTGCTGTAATTTCTATGTAGTATCAGTTGAAGGGGCTTAGAAAGTCAGCTCACTTGAGTGTCATTCTAATAACTGTGTGATGAACTCAAAAATGTGTAACATCGTATTTGCTGATGTTTGCTAGAAAAAAATGGTCACCAAGAAATCCAATAGGGAATTCAGAAGAAACCTCTACCTGGAGAACAGTGAGAATGTGGAACTCACTACCACAGGGAATGTATGGCTGTAAGTGAAGGAGAAGGGAATAGAGGGTTATATTGGTAATTAGATGAGGAAGGATGGAAGGAGGGTCAAGTGGAGCATAAATGCTGGCATGGACTGATTATACCAAATTACCTGTTTCTGTGCTATATATTCTATGATTGATTCATGGAAGCCATTTGATCTTCAAGGGAGTCAAGGGTTATGGAGTCAGTCAAAAAGTGGAGTTAAAGATCAGCCATGATCTTATTGAATCACTGCAGGCCTGAAGGTCCACTCCTGCTCCTATTTCTTATGATCTTATTGTTTATTTTTAATTTGTTCATGGGATGTGGGCACTGCTAGCATTTATTATCCATCCCTAACTGCCCTTGTTCAGAGGGCATTTAAAAGTCAACCACATTGCTGTGGGTCTGGAGTCACATGTAGGCCAGACCAGGCCTACAGGATGTTAGTGAGCCAGAATGGGTTTTCATGACAAATCAGCAATCGTTTTATGGTCATCATTAAGTTTTACTTCCAGATTTTTCTTTGAATTCAAATTTCACTATCTGCCATGGTGAAATTCAAACACAGAACCCAGAGCATCTCTAGAAATCTCATCTAGTGACAATACTACTATGCCACTACCTCCCCTAACTCTTAACTCTGTAACTCTTTCTCAACCCTCTGGGCCACACCATTTGACATCAATCTGACCTGAAAAGCTCCTGCAGAATATCAAGGAGATGCAGCCAATTCTAGTACCAATCTAAATTAAATGGGTTACTCAGGAGTTGATCCCACTTCTCACTATTCAATTTATTATTTTATCTTTTGGAGTGAAATCGCACTGAGTAATATTAAATGGGAAACAAAGTAGCAGGTGTATGACCAACGGGAAACAAAGCAGCAGGTTAGTGTGTGGGGGGCGAGGGGTGGGCGTGGATTCAACTTCATGGAAAATTATGCAAAAACTGAAACAAAAGGAGAGCCCAGGAGAGGCTATTAAAGTCTCCAGAACACAAAATAGGGCAGAGTGATTGGAAAGGGCTAGGAATCTAACTTCAAGCGCATCAGATGAAGGGACAACAATGAGAAAGGGGACAGGAAATACAGGACTGAAGGTGTTGTATCTGAATGCACGCAGTATACGAAATAAGGTAAATGAGCTTGTGGCACAGGTTGAAATTGGCAGGTATGATGTGGTGGGCATCACGGAGACATGGCTGCAAGGGGATCAGGACTGGGAGCTAAATATCCAAGGATATACATCCTATCGAAAAGATAGGCAGGTTGGCAGAGGGGTTGGGATTGCTTTGTTAGTAAGAAATGAAACTAAATCGATCGCAAGAAATGATGTAGGGTCAGGTGATGTAGAATCTGTGTGGGTAGAGTTGAGGAATCGCAAAGGTAAAACAACCATAATGGGAGTTATGTACAGGCCTCCGAACAGCAGTCAGGATGTGGGGCACAAGATACACCAGGAGATAGAAAAGGCGTGTAAGAAAGGCAAGGTTACAGTGATCATGGGGGATTTCAATATGCAGGTAGACTGGGAAAATCAGGTTGGTAGTGGATCCCAAGAAAAGGAATTTGTGGAATGTCTACGAGATGGCTTTTTGGAACAGCTTGTGGTGGAGCCCACTAGGGAACAGGCAATTCTAGATTTAGTGATGTGTAATGAGGCAGATTTGATAAGGGAGCTTAAGGTGAAGGTACCCTTAGGAGGAAGTGACCATAATAAAATAGAATTTACCCTGCAATTTGAGAGGGAAAAGCTGGAATCAGATGTAACGGTATTACAGTTGAATAAAGGCAACTACTGAGGCATGAGGGAGGAGTTGGCCAGAATTGACTGGGAGATGAGCCTAGCAGGAAAGACAGTGGAACAGCAATGGCAGGAGTTTCTGGGAGTAATTTGGGAGACACAGCAAAATTCATCCCTAGGAAGAAGAAGCAAACTAAAGGGAGGACGAGGCAACCATGGCTGACAAGGGAAGTCAGGGACAGCATAAAAGCTAAAGAGAAAGCATACAATGCGGCGAAGAGCAGTCGGAAACCAGGGGATTGGGAAGCCTACAAAGACCAACAGAGGACAACTTAAAAAGAAACAAGAAGGGAGAAGATTAAATATGAGGGATAACTAGCCAGTAGTATAAAAGAAGATTGCAAGAGTTTTTTTAGATATATAAAAGGTAAGAGAGAGGCAAAAGTGGACTTTGGGCTGCTGGAAAATGACTCTGGAGAAGTAGTAGTGGGGAACAAAGAAATGGCGGAGGAACTGAATAGGTACTTTGCATCAGTCTTCACAGTGGAAGACATGAGTAACATCCCCAAAGTTCAAGAGAGTCAGGGGGCAGAGTTGAGTATGGTGGCCATTACCAAGGAGAAGCTGCTAGGAAAACTGAAAGGTCTGAAGGTGGATAAATCACCTGGGCCAGATGGATTACACCCCAGAGTTCTGAAGGAGATAGCTGAAGAGATAGTGGAGGCGTTAGTGGTGATCTTTCAGGAATCACTGGCATCAGGGAGGGTCGCAGAGGACTGGGAAATCGCTAATGTAACCCCCCCGGTTAAGAAGGGAGTGAGGCAAAAGACGGGAAATTACAGGCCGATTAGCCTGACCTCGGTTGTTGGTAAGATTTTAGAGTCCATTATTAAGGATGAGATTTCAGAATACTTGGAAGTGCATGGTAAAATCGGTCAAAGTCAGCATGGTTTCATCAAGGGGAGGTCATGCCTGACAAATCTGTTACAATTCTTTGAGGAGGTAACGAGTAGGTTAGACAAAGGAGAGCCAATGGATGTTATCTACTTGGACTTCCAGAAGGCCTTTGACAAGGTGCCGCACAGGAGGCTGCTCAGTAAGATAAGAGCCCATTGTGTTAGAGGCAAGGTACTAGCATGGATAGAAGATTGGTTGTCTGGCAGGAGGCAGAGAGTGGGGATAAGGGGGTCCTTCTCAGGATGGCGGCCGGTGACTAGTGGAGTTCCGCAGGGGTCAGTGTTAGGACCATAAATTTTCACTTTATAGATTAATGGTCTAGATGAAGGAACTGAGGACATTCTGGCTAAGTTTGCAGATGACACAAAGGTAGGTGGAGGGACAGGTAGTATTGAGGAGGCGGGGAGGCTGCAGAAGGATTTGGACAAGTTAGGAGAATGGGCAAAGAAGTGGCAGATGGAATACAATTTGGGGAAGTGTGAGGTCATACACTTTGGTAGGAAGAATAGAGGCATGGACTATTTTCTAAATGGGGAGAGAATTCAGAAATCTGGAGCGCAAAGGGACTTGGGAGTCCTAGTCCAGGATTCTCTTAAGGTTAACTTGCAGATTGAGTTGGTAGTTAGGAAGGCAAATGCAATGTTGGCATTTATTTCGAGAGGACTAGAATATAAAAGCAGGGATTTGCTGCTGAGGCTTTATAAGGCTCTGGTCAGACCACATTTAGAATATTGTGAGCAATTTTGGGCCCCGTATCTCAGGAAGGATGTGCTGGCCCTGGAGAGGGTCCAGAGGAGGTTCACGAGAATGATCCCAGGAATGAAAGGCTTAACATATGAGGAACGTTTGAGGACTCTGGGTCTATACTCAATGGAGTTTAGAAGGATGAGGGGGGATCTGATTGAAACTTACAGAATACTGAAAGGCCAGGATAGAGTGGACGTGGGGAAGATGTTTCTATTCGTAGGAGAGACTAGGACCCAAGGGCACAGCCTCAGAGTAAAGGGAGGACCTTTTAGAACAGAGATGAGGAGAAACTTCTTTAGCCAGAGAGTGGTGAATCTATGGAATTCATTGCCACAGAAGGCTGTGGAGGCCAGGTCATTGAGTGCATTTAAGACCGAGATAGATAGGTTCATGATTGGTAAGGGGATCAAAGGTTACGGGGAGAAGGCGGGAGAATGGGGTTGAGAAACTTACCAGCCATGATTGAATGGTGGAGCAGACTCGATGGGCCGATTGGCCTAATTTCTGCTCCTATGTCTTATCGCTTATCTTATCTCATTAACATATGGAATTATATGTAGCATTTGAAATTCTTCACAACAAAAACAGAATTACCTGGAAAAACTCAGCAGGTCTGGCAGCATCGGCGGAGAAGAAAAGAGTTGATGTTTCGAGTCCTCATGACCCTTCAACAGAACTGAGTGAATATTAGAAGAGGGGTGAAATATAAGCTGGTTTAAGGTGGGGGAGGGCGGTGGTTGGGGGGAGAGAAGTGAGGCTGGGAGGTGTGGTTGTCGGGACAAGCAAGCAGTGATAGGAGCAGATAATCAAACGATGTCACAGACAGAAGAACAAAGAGGTGTTGAAGGTGGTGATATTATCTAAACGAATGTGCTAATTAAGAATGGATATCAGGGCACTCAAGGTATAGCTCTAGTGAGGGTGGGGGGGCATAAAAGATTTAAAAATAATGGAAATAGGTGGGAAAAGAAAAATCTATATAAATTATTGGAAAAAAACAAAAGGAAGGGGGAAGAAACAGAAAGGGGGTGGGGATGGAGGAGGGAGTTCAAGATCTAAAGTTGTTGAATGCAATATTCAGTCCGGAAGGCTGTAAAGTGCCTAGTCGGAAGATGAGGTGCTGTTCCTCCAGTTTGCGTTGGGCTTCACTGGAACAATACAGCAGGCCAAGGACAGACATGTGGGCAAGTGAGCAGGGTGGAGTGTTAAAATGGCAAGTGACAGGGTGGTTTGGGTCTTTCTTGCGGACAGACCGCAGATGTTCTGCAAAGCTGTCGCCCAGGTTATGTTTGATCTCTCCAATGTAGAGGAGACTGCATTGGGAGCAACAAATGCAGTAGACTAAGTTGGGGGAAATGCAAGTGAAATGCTGCTTCACTTGAAAGGAGTGTTTGGGCCCTTGGACAGTGAGGAGAGAGGAAGTGAAGGGGCAGGTGTTGCATCTTCTGTGGTTGCATGGGGAGGTGCCGTAGGAGGGGGTTGAGGAGTAGGGGGTGATGGAGGAGTGGACCAGGGTGTCCCGGAGGGAACGATCCCTATGGAATGCCGCCGGGGTGGGGGGGGGGTGATGGGAAGATGTGTTTGGTGGTGGCATCACGCTGGAGTTGGCGAAAATGGCGGAGGATGATCCTTTGAATGCGGAGGCTGGTGGGGTGATAAGTGAGGACAAGGGGGACCCTATCATGTTTCTGGGAGGGAGGAGAAGGCGTGAGGGCGGATGTGCGGGAGATGGGCCGGACACGGTTGAGGGCCCTGTCAACGACCGTGGGTGGAAAACCTCGGTTAAGGAAGAAGGAGGACATGTCAGAGAAACTGTTTTTGAAGGTAGCATCATCGGAACAGATGCGACGGAGGCGAAGGAACTAACCGAGGGTTTAAATGGTTTGATCCTCCAATAAATGAGTGGATAACAGAATCCGTTCTGTTGTTTTAAACATTTATATAATCAGATCTCTCAATGTAGCCACCCAGAATATCAAAGCTTTTGAAATTTTTAAAAAATGTTTTAATCTTCCAGAAGGTTCATCTTCTATCTTCAGGATCTTCCAGGAGGTCCACCTTCCATCTTCAACACTGGGTCAGCTGGTGTCCAGGGGCCTTTTAAATACGGGGCTCAAATATGATGGTGGGGCGCGAGCCATTCAGTAAGTCCAGCCACAAAAAATGTTGGGAAACCCCAACTACATAATTAACCAGGTCAGCATCGCATGATACAGCACAAAATTCCCAGTGGCTTCCACGATGGGAAACTCTGCCCATTCCCGTCCCCATCACAGGACTTGTCCCCAGAAGCGAAAATTCTGCCCCATGTTTTTCCACTGCAATACCTTCAGAAGAGACATTGCAACAACAGATCTACTTTAGATTTTAACTGCTAAGCACATTTATTGAGAAAAACTAACATGCAATTAAATGTCTGTAACACAAGATGTATTTCCCGTAGCTATCAAAATATGCTAACTCCTAAATAGTAGTAATTATGTTTTTATTTAGTGTGCAATGTACCTTTAAGAATGATACTCGTTAAGGAAGATCACATGATCTGTAGTAACCAATAGGAGAACAGCGCGCGCTACCTCAGCAGTCAGTGTAGAGATAGAGTTGGAGTTGAAAGCACACGTGCAGTTGCTGCTGAGTAGATTGTAAGTAAACTTAAAGTTTTCACCCAAGAAGTGTCTGCAGATCAACTCTATCACTAATAGACAACTCGGTCACCCTACAACAAACTGGCAATGAGGAGAAAACAGGATTGAACAGAAGAAATCAAGTTAAAAAGAAATCAGCACTGTACCTCACCCAGTGATTGGAAGTAGCAAGCTCCGTTAGAATTGAAGAAGTTATCCCCTCTCAAAATGCCACAATTTGGGAGAATCGATCCTTTTGAACCAGCCACAGACGATTGGTCTCAATACATAGAATGCCTCACGTTCTTTTTTCAAGCGAATGAGATTATGGGGAAGAGAAGAGGTGAATGATCCTCTTGAGTACTTGTGGGAGCAAAACCTACGGTTTGATTCAAAGTTTGGTGGCACCCAGTGTCCCAGGTTCAAAGAATTTTGATGAATTGGTAGACCTTGTGAAGAGTCACCGTCAACCCAAGTCCTCAGTCACAATGCAGAGTGGTTCAGGTTTAATTCACGAAATAGAGCCCCGGGTGAGACAATTGCACGCTACGTGGCACATTTAAAGCAGTTAACAGAACATTGTGAGACTCTGAACAACACGCTCAGAGATCTATTAGCGTGTGGTGTGAAAGAGGACACTATTCAGAAAAGATTATTGTCTGAAATGAATCTGGATTTCAAGAAGGTGCTAGAGATAGCGCTGGCCATGGAAAGCACAGTAAGAGATTCAAAAGCCATACAGGGTGAGCAAAATGGCGCCATCCTCCACATTGGGTGGGAAACCTCAACCGAAAGAGGCCTGAAAAAGTGAGACTCTGCCGAGAAGTGGGAAACAGCCCCCACTAGCTGAGGAATAAAGAAAAATAACTTGGCAGTGAAATCAAATAATAATTTTAATAGAGGTGAAAGTAATGGGCAGAATATTGAGCACGACGGGTGGGTGCACGCCCGACTTGGCCGAGTGTAAAATGACGCCCGATGACATGGGCAAGAGTCCCGCGATATTTCATTCGGCGGGCGGGCGCATGCTGGAGTCGGCAGAGCACTCTCCAACCATTAAAAGTCCTGTTAAGGTCATTAAAAAGGTGGTTGCATTCAAATTAATGCTGCCCGTGCAACCTAAGACAAAAAGGCCAAGCGGCCTTTGCACTTTTTAGGAAACCTCATCCGCGGGAGGGATGAGGTTTCCTAAAGCAAATAAAAATTTTACACTTGAATTAAAAACATGTCCCTGTTCATGTGACAGAGTCACACGAGGGGACATTTTTATTTTCTTTATTTTTTTTTAAACGGCAGCTCTGTGCCTCAGGGAGATTATGTAGTGGGCACTCGGGTGCATGTGCAAACTTCGCACTCGCTCCACCCACACTCTCCCCCCCCCTTGCCTGCACAGGTAGCACTGAGCGCTGCCGCTCACGTTCCACGCTGAGCAGGCCAATTAAGGTCCGGCCAACATGAAATCGCGTGGCGGTGCCGATCACAGGCTACCACCCCCAGGCACCCCTGGCAGGCTTGCATGCCAAGGGCAAAATTCTGCCTAATCAGCCTTTTAGCAATCCAGTTAAAAAAATCGAATGCTACTATTGTCATAGAAATGGATATATAATGAGACAGTGCAAGGAAAGATTCAAGCAGGTTTGTAAACGAAAGACGCCCAATGAAATCTACAATGTAGAAGAGCCTAAACCAACGGATTCAGACATTTATTCATTGTTTAATCTGAAAGTTGGAAAGACAGAACCAATTTTTGTCACAGTGCAAGTTAATGGCAAACCGATTAGAATGGAAATGGTCATGGTAGCTTCCACTACAGTAATTGGGGAACATATCTTTGGATATTTGAATAATGGTGAACACCAATTAAGCTTAGAAGAAACTGATGCCAAGCTAAAAACATATACGGGTAAAAACATTCAACTAATAGGCAAAACAGTGTAACTGTCCATTATGGAAGCCAATCGGCAAACCTACCGGTGATGGTGGTAGCAGGTGAAGGGCCAAGACTCCTGGGGTGAAATTGGTTAAAGGAGATTAAGTTAGAATGGGCTGAAATTTTCCAGTTGAGAGCAAGTGGGCTACCAGAGCTACTTAGAAAGTACGTCACCATCTTCAAGGATGAACTGGGGAAAATCCAGGGCCTGCAGGCCAAGATTCATGTGGAACAAGAAGCAACTCCTCACTTCATGAAGGCGAGACTGGTGCCATATGCTCTGCGAGAAAAAGTCGACATTGAACTGAACAGACTAGAGAAACCTGTTCAGTTCTCAGAATGGGCAGCACCCATAGCCCCCATCGTTAAACCCGACCAACGCATCCGAATTTGTGGAGACGACAAATTCACAGTTAAAAAAGTAGCTAAGCTAGACAGACACCCCACTCCAAAGATCAAAGACCTCTATGCCAAGCTGGCAGGTGGGACAACGTACACAAAGCTTGACATGAGTCAGGCTTATCAATAACTAGAGTTGGATATTGCCTCCTGGCAATTTACCACAATTAATACCACAAAGCATTGTATCAATATACACGATTGCCATTTGGTGTCTCCGCCGCTTGTGCCATCTTTCCGAGAACAATGGAAAGTTTACTGCAGGGGCTACCCCAGGGCGTAGTCTATTTAGACAATGTATTGGTGACAGGATTCACTGAAAAAGAGCATTTGGTAAACTTAGAAGAACTCTTAAAACGTTTCTTGCAAGCTGGACTGTGTCTGAAAAAAGAAAATTGCATGGTCCAAGCGAGGGAGATAATTTATTTGGATCACTGGGTAGATTCACAGGGTCTCCACTTGGTTGAGGTGAAAGTGAGAGCCATAAGAGAGGCACGTGCACCAAAGAACACCTGAGAGCTCAAATCATTCCTAGGAATGATCAGCTGTTACGTGTGGTTCTTACCCAATTTGTTTACAGTGCTGTCCCCCCTGCATTCTCTACTCAAAAAGAACCAACGTCAGTCTTGGGAGGCGCCCCAGAAAGAAGCTTTCATAAAGGTGAAACAATTGCTGCACTCATCCAATCGATTAGTGCATTATGACCAGGCGAAAGAATTGGTGCTGACATGTGACACATCTGCTTATGGAGTTGGAGCAGTGCTCTCTCATCAGATGGACGACAGAACAGAACGGCCAATAGGTTATATAGGAAGAACACTCACCACAGCAGAAATGGGATAATCACAGATCAAAAAGGAAGGCCTGTCCGTCATCTTTGGCATCGAGAAATTTCATTAGTATGTACATGGCCGCCATTTGACAATCATTCCAGATCACAAACCTTTGCTAGGATTGTTTAGTGATGACAAAGCTACACCACCCATAGTCTCAGCGAATACAACAATGAGCTTTAATTCCGGCAACATACGAATACACTTCCATACATAGGCCTGGCAATCAAATCACAAACGCTGATGCCCTTAGTCGTTTACCTTTACAAGAAAATGATGAGCATGTCCCAGTTCCACAGGAACTTGTTTTACTGTTAAATTTCTTAGATTCCCTCACCGGTATGTGCTCGACAGATCAGAGTCTGGGCAAGCTGGGACCCAGTCCTATCTCAGGTACAAGAACAAGTGCTACATGGTTGGTCACAGGACCCCTTATCTGACAAAATCAAACTCAACTTCAACAGAATACATGAAATAACCAACCAGGATGGCATCTTATTGTGGGGAGCACGAGTGATAGTTCCTCCAAAGGGAAAGGAGCCACTTTTAATTGAACTACACAGTGCGCATCCAGGAATTTCCCGAATGAAGACCATAGATCACAGCTATCTATGGCTGCCTGGGATGGATGGTGAAATAGAGAGTTTAGTAAAGCTCTGTGTGCAATGTCAGCAACTGCAAAAATTGCCAGTGACAGCTCCGTTACACCCATGGGAGCGGCCAAGTAGACCCTGGGTGTGGTTACACATTGACTATGTTGGACCTTTCCTGGGAACAATGTTTCTGCTCATTGTCGATGCCCATTCGAAATTGTTGGATGTATATGAGGTGAAGTCACCAATGTCGGCTGCTACAATTGAGAAACTACGTCAGAGTTTTGCCATTCACGGACTACCAGAAGGAATCATTTCCGATAACGGCACAACATTTACGAGTGCTGAGTTTCAACAGTTTATCAGCCTCAACAGTATCACTCATGTGAAAACTGCACCGTCCCACCCTTCCTCAAACCGACTGGCCAAAAGGGCAGTTCAAATGTTCAAGGCAGGCATTAAAAAGCTAACTGGTGATTCCTTGGCAAACAAACTAGCAGGCTTTCTTTTTCATTACAGGACTACCCCTCACACAACAACAGGCGTCACATCTGCGGAGTTATTGTTGAAATGCCATCTCAGGACGAGAGCGAGATTAATAATGCCGAATTTAGAGGGGAAAGTGGAAAGGAACCAGGGAAGCCAGAAAACTGGACATGACTGGCATAGCCGCAAGAGGAAATTTATCATGCGAGAGCTGGTATACGTGAGAAACTTCGGGGAAGGACCAAATTGGTTACCGGGTGAAATAAATGTGGTGACTGGACTTCTATCTTACCACATGGAGGTGGAAGGCCGGATTATCGGTAAACATGTGGACCATTTAAGGAAGACAGAGACAAATCACTGAGATTTGTTTCCACCAGTGACCATGACCGGTTCTGCATTTCCTGTTGAAGATACACTACCCAGGACTGACATGTCTGATGTTCCTGTGAGAGTTGAGGACACAGAACTGTAAGTGCCCACCGAAGCACCTGATGTTCAGACAACTCTGGAAGAGGAGATTCCGGACAAAGGATCTGAAGTTGTGGAGCTGCAACATTCCACACGTACCAGGAAACCACCTGAAAGACTGAACTTGTAAATTCCTGACCCAGTGTAAATATATTTCCTTGAAAATATGTACTTGTAAATATAACATGTACAGCTGAGTTAAAGGGGGAGGAATGTAGTAATTATGGTTTTATTTAGTGTGTAATGTACCTTTAAGAATAGTATGTGTTAAGGAAAATCACATGATCTGTACCAACCAATAGGAAAGTAGCATGGGCTATCTCAGCAGTCAGCGTAGAGATAGAGTTGGAGTTGAAAGCACACGTGTGGTTGCTGCTGATTATATTATAAATAAACTTGCCACCCAAGAAGTAACTGCTGATCAACTCTATCACTAATAGCACAATTTGGTCACCCTACAACATAAATATAAGGAAAGTAGTAAATGGCTTGCAATCTGTAATCTTAAACATATTGTACAATTAATTTTTTATATTTGTTGTTTTTTCTTATGTTCTTACCGACAATGGAAGCTGATTAGTTTCTTTAAACTTCCCAAAAACGATTGTTGAACAGCTAAAATTCATCAGTCTTCCCAAACATTTAGCGCATCTTATGGATTTGAATAACTCATGTGTTAATTCAAAAAGGAGCTGCTGTCACTCAAGGGATTGAAGAAATCGCACTGCTTATTTTTGGTTGAATGTCTTCAAAGCCAACTGCTTCAAAAAAAACACAAACAGAACTCCTCACAACACCTACATGAAGTTAGGCTGGCAACAGATGTTCCGAATGCAGCTGCAGCTGGGATTTTAACACCCGGGGCTTTGTGACTGATTTAAAGCAGTCACTAATTAGTTAAAATAAGGTTTTCTCCACAGCTCTTTCAGAACTGCTGCTTTGGTGGACTTTACGATCACCAGCTGAATAGACAACAGGCCAAGCAATCTGGGAAGCCTTTCATGTAGCAGATGTCTATTCAAATTAAGAGGGAGGTATAATCAGAATATTTGGCAGGGCTGACCCTTTGAACAAGTGAGCCTATGCCATGGATCAGCTCAGATTCATTTCCGCAATACAGCATTCAGAAAATTGGGGTTGAAATACCTTTGTGGCACAGCGGTAAACCTACTGATCCTGCCGGCTCCTGTCCAAGCTGTTGGAAGGTGTAACATATTGATGCAATGTTACAAAGGAACAGGAGCAGACCAGACAGCCTCTTAAGCCTTCTTCACCATTCAATTAGATCATGACCGATCCATTTTATCTGCCTTAGCTGCATATTCCTTGATCCACTTATCTGACAAAAATCTAACACTCCAATTGTCACAGTCTTTACAGGAAGAGAATTCCAGGTCTCTACTACACTTTGAGTTAAACAGCCCTTCTCATTTCCTTCTTATATAACCCAGTTCTAATTTTAACATCATGTCCCTCACACTTGATTTCCCCTATCAGAACAAATAGTTTCTCAGTACAGAATCTACCCTATCAGGCCCTTTTAATGTTTTAATCACCTTGATCAAATCACACTCAACCTTCTAAACTGGAAGCTATGTTTATGCAGGCTAGCCTCATAGTTTGACTCCTTAAGCTCACTTTCATCTTCATGTCTAATATTTTTTAAAAAAAGAGAGTCAATTCTGGTCTAACATCCAAAACTTAAAATCAGGCTACCTAGCCCAATTTTAAACTTTAAAATTATAATTGGCTTTGTACTGGTTGCTGTTCTACTCTTTCTAATGGGCAATCTGGGTGCGGAACGATTTGACATGATTGCAGTTAGGTTACAAAATTGAGCTGATGGGTAACAATGATGACATTTGTATTGCTGTCAATTTTCTCTACCACGAACTCCTTGGAAACATTTCTTATAGAAAGCAAGTTAGGTAGGAAGCTTTCCCAACTGTTGGTGGCCCACTGCCTTGCATTTAATTTGCAAGAGACAGCTTGATCTCCAGCTTCATCTGATGCCAGAAAATTGGGAGAGTGTCATATGATCAGCATTAGAAAGTAAATGAATAAACCTATACCACTGACTCCCTGAGGGCCTCAGTATGCTGTGTTAGTTGGCATCAGCCTAACTAGCAAGGTTGCTGGTATTGATATCAGTATCTATGGGCTAGGAAGATATATCATCCAGGGTTCACTGCCTACTGCCTGAGTAATCTCAATGGAAGTACATTTGGTTAAGTCAGCGTATCTTTGCCAATGAGACTCTCAATGGTCAAATAAGTTCCTGATGCTTAACTGAGGGCAGCAATGGAGGGGGCATGCAAGAACATGATGATGGGCATTCATCATACCGAGCCCCGGAAGACAAAACCTGATAGATTGAATGCCCAGGCTTCGTTAGCATGTATTAATACTGACTCCTGTCCAAGGCTGATGTGAATAATGTCACCAGAAGGGGAGGAGGTCAGGCTGTTACTGGAATCCCATGGAAATGAGTTGGGGCAAGGTAAGTTAGGGTTGGGCGGGCTATCAAGACTATCCATGATCAGGAAGGAGGGTTGGGGAGCCCACGGTATCATTGTGGAGCAGCAGTGCTCCTCCTGACTCACAAAGAACCTTTAAAAATGGACAAGGTTTGAGGTTTTTGGCTCTTGGGCTCCCAGTTAAAATGGCAATCACATCCTCTTGATATCATTGGGAATTGACTTTATCATGTAAATTGGGCCTGCACCTTTGGGATGTAGTTCCCATCACTGAATTCCGCAAGTGGCACCACCATTCCTCCACCCTACCCTTCCATCATAACCATCACCTTTATGCTACTCAGCCACTTGAGTACTGCTATAGCACTGCCATTTTCTCTCTGTGAAATAGGTCAGAATTGGAGGAACAAGGAATTCTGGGAGGCTTGTAGGACTGGAGAAGGTTACAGAGGTAGGGAGGACCGAAGCCGTGGAGAGATTTGAACATGAGGATTGAGATGTTAACTTTAAGGTATCGATGACCCAGGGGGTCAGTGAATACAGGGATGACAGGCAAGTGGGACTATACGTGTGATAAGACAACTGACTGTTGGATATGTTGAAGGTTACAGGGAGAGGAAAACTGGGGACCAATCAGGAGAGCAATAGAATATTTGAATATTTCGGACGGTACTAAAGGTGCAGTTGAGAGTTTCAGCAGATGTTCTGAGGTAAGGCTGGAAATGGGTGATATTACAGAGGTGGAAGTACACAGTCTGGTGGTGAAAAGGATATGTGGTTGGAAACTCAGAGCAGGTTTCAGGATGCTATGTCAAATCATGTAGTTGAGGAAGAAGAGGATCGATAAAGATAGAACCTTGAGGGACTACAACATCACAAGAAGAAAATTCAGGCGCAAAGCACAGCCGTTTAGATAAGGCACCAGAGATCTGCTGGAAACCATGAAACTGCCCTCATTAAGAGCCTTCAGGAGTGGCTGGGGTGGAGAAAAAGAAAGGAAACATATATATGTATATAAAATAACCAACATATAAATAACACAATATCATTGAGCTAGACTTATAGAACATTGTCATTTTGACCAATTAGTAAAAAATACAAAAATAAAACAATCCTTATTATAATAGCTTGTGTTTTTCTCCGTACCATTGGAATTACACTGGATACCTAAACCGGAATGAGATTGAGTATGGAGTAAGTTTTCAAATATTCATAAGTTTCCTTTTAAAATAGCTTGCTATTTGAGCTTTGAACATTGCGGAGATTCTGTAAAAGCTGATAATGCTAGATAATTGCATGCTGTATCCTGCGAGCTTGACACTTTCATTATGTCTCTAAATTAGATTTAATTCTGTTCAATTCCCCAGTTTCCCTTGTGTTTGTTTATAAAGCCTGTTGAGGAGTTTAATTTCAAACAGATTGCTCAGATCTTTTATCCTTCATATTTCCGCGTCCACATTCAAATGGGCTTAGATGATATCAGAATAATCAACAGGGAGTTTAGGAATTTGCAAAGTAACCAATTGCTATCTGGATTAGCAGTTTTCTGCATCATTATCTCTCACTGCTGCCTCCGGATATGTGAGCCCATTACCTCAGAATGCATTGTGGAAAGTAGCATTATTCATTTAAACAAAAGGGTTTCAATTAAATCTTGTTTTGGACTACAATGTGCACAGTTCTTAAGCTGAAACATAAACACATAGGGACAGGAGTAGGCCATCATTCAGTTAGATATGGCTAAGCTATACCATGACTCCAGCTACCCGCCTTCGTTCTGCAGTGCTTAATACTCCTGCCCAACCAAAGTTTGCTAATCTCAGTTTTTAAATTTTCTATTAACCCCAAGGCTCAACAGTTGTGCAGGAAGCAAGTTCCAGATGTAGCTTCAATAATGTTTTGTTTCAAGATGACACTGGGTGCTCAGTGGAACCAATCCAAATACACACCTCAAGTGCCTTTGGGGATATCCCTGCTATAGAAATCCGTTTAAGCTGACAAAGTGCAGTTAGATTATGATATGATTTTGTGATAGAAGCCAAGATGAACAAAATCATGTCGCCTGTGGCAAACAAGACAGTATATAGCTGGAGGACTGGAGGTGAATGTTTGAGGGCAAACCAACAACTGACATGTGGGGGGCTTTCAAACGTCAGTTGATAAGAATTCAGGACCGGCATGTTCCTGCTAGGATGAAGGATAAGTATGGCAAGTTTCAGGAACCTTGGATAATGAAGGATATTGTGAGATTAGTCAAAAAGAAAAGGGAAGCATTCGTAAGGGCTAGAAGGCTGGGAACAAATGAATCCTGTGGAGAATATAAAGAAAGTAGGAAGAAACTTAAGCAAGGAGTCAGGAGGGCTAAAAGGGGTCATGAAAAGTCATTGGCAACCAGGATTAAGGAAAATCCCAAGGCCTTTTATACACTTGTAAAGGGCAAGAGGGTAGCCAGGGAAAGGGTGGGCCCACTCAGGGAGAGAGGTGGGAATCTCTGTGTGGAATCAGAAGAAATGGGAGAGATACTAAATGAATACTTCTCATCAGTATTCACCAAAGAGAAGGACTTAGCGGTCGATTTGTCTAGGGAAGAGTGTGTAGATAGCCTGGATCATGCTGAGATTAAAAAGGAAGTGTTAGGCGTCTTGAAGAATATTAAGGTGGATAAGTCTCCAGGGCCAGATGGGATCTACCCCAGAGTACTGAGGGATGCAAGGGAGGAGATTGCTGGGGCCTTGACAGAAATCTTTGTATCCTCACTGGCTATGGGTGAGGTCCCAGAGGACTGGAGAATGGCCAATGTTGTTCCATTGTTTAAGAAGGGTAGCAGGGTTAATCCAGGAAATTACAGGCCGGAGAGCCTTACGTCAGTGGTAGGGAAATTATTGGAGCAGATTCTTCGTGACAGGATTTACTACCATCTGGAAGCAAATGGGCGTATTAGTGAGAGGCAGCATGGTTTTGTGAAGGGGAGGTCATGTCTCACTAACTTGGTCGAGTTTTTCGAGGAAGTGACAAAGATGATCGACGATGGAAGGGCATTGGATGTTATCTACATGGATTTCAGTAAGGCCTTTGACAAGGCACCTCATGGCAGACTGGTACAGAAGGTAAAGTCGCATGGGATCAGAGGTGAGCTGGCAGGATGGATACAGAATTGGCTTGGTCATAGAAGAAAGAGGGTAGCAGTGGAAGAGTGCTTTTCTGAATGGAGAGCTGTGACTAGTGGTGTTCCGCAGGGATCAGTGCTGGGACCTTTGCTGTTTGTAGAATACATAAATGATCTGGAGGAAAATGTAACTGGGCTAATTAGTAAGTTTGTAGATGACACCAAGTTGGAGGAGTTGCAGATATTGAAGAGGATTGTCAAAGGATACAATGGGATAAAGATCGGTTGGAGACTTGGGCAGAGAAATGGCAGATGGAGCTTAATCTGGACAAATGCGAGGTAATGCATTTTGGAAGGTCAAATACAGCCAAGAATTACACAGTAAATGGCAGAACCCTTAAGTGCATCGACGGACAGAGGGATCTGGGTGTACAGGTCCACAGGTCACTGAAAGTGGCAACGCAGGTGGATAAGGTAGTCAGGAAGGCATATGGCATGCTTGCCTTCATTGGCAGGGGTATTGAGTATAAAAGCTGGGAAGTCATGCTGCAACTGTATAGAACCTTGGTTAGGCCACACTTGGAATATTGCATGCAGTTCTGGTCACCACATTACCAGAAGGATATGGAGGCATTGGAGAGGGTGCAGAGGAGGTTTACCAGGATGCTGCATGGTCTGGAGGTTATTAGCTATGAGGAGAGGTTGGAGAAACTAGGATTATTCTCACTAGAGCGACGGAGATTGAGGGGGGACTTGATAGAAGTTTACAAAATTATGAGTGGCATGGACAGAGTAGATAGTCAGAAGCTTTTTCCCAGGGTGGAAGAGTCAATTACTAGGGGACATAGCTTTAAGGTAAGAGGAGAAAACTATAGAGGAAATGTACGGGGCAAGTTTTTTACACAGAGGGTAATGAGTGTCTGGAATTTGCTGCCAGAGGAGGTGGTGGAAGCAGGTACGATAGTGGTGTTTAAGAGGCAGCTTGACAAATACATGAATAAGATGGGAATAGAGGGATACGGACCCCGGAAGTGCAAAATGTTTTAGTTGATGGACAATATGATCGGCGCAGGCTTGGAGGGCTGAAGGGCCTGTTCTTGTGCAGTACTTTTCTTTGTTCTTTGTTCTTATATTGTGAGACTGAGGTCTTTAATTTTTGCAATCTTACACAGGGGCTAGGAAAATTTTCACAGAGCTACATCACCTTGGATATTTCTATCTATAATTTGTCACCTTGCCCAACAGATTAAACCCTTAACCCTTAATAGGCACATTGTCTATGGAGATTTCTCAGTTCATATATTCTACTGTTCTTGTGCAATCCTCTTGCACACCCACTAGGATAATGGTTTCCATAGAAAATTGTGGAGTTTCAGATCTTCCAAGACCTGTAGTTCTCAACTCTTAAAAGTTGGTACAAGCTGTAGTGTTGAAGTGTTGTGATTAGGCCATTGCTTAGGGTGGGTAATAATTACTCTAATCATACAGTCTTTGCAGAGTTACTGTGAGACACAAGTGGATACATAGGGGAATCTGAAAGAAATCACAAAGCTATAACTTAGGAGGCTGCTTTAGCCTAAATTAGTGTTTTGGAAACTGACATTCTTGAATCATACATAACAGCTAATAGTTACTGACTGGATCTTCATTGTGGTATGGGTGTTCTGTTGGTCATTCAGTGAAAACCTGGAGGTATTGCAAGACCTTATAATATCCCTGCAGTAATGTCAGAGTGAGGAATGAAATGTTACTGGCATGTAGAGAACTAAATCAGAATGGCATGGGGGTGAGAGATATGGGCTAGGAAGCAGCCACAGGCTATTAGGGGGAAGCATATGTAACGAGTCCTGAAATGACCTAAGAGATTTATCACAAGAATTGTGGCTGTCAAGGATTGCAGCCCTATTTATGCAATGAAATAAGAGTAAGAGATGACAGTGTTTTCAATTTATTCAAAAGATAATGTGAAAAACCAACAAGTTCTACATTTAAATTTCTCTCATTCTGCTTCACAGGATTATTGTATTAGAGTGTTAAGGAAAGGCATTATCACATATAGTAATTTTTCATGTTCAAAGCTTTAGTTTAATTCAGTTGTTTTGAAATGTCTCTGTTGGATGGGTGGCCCTCTACAAATACCGTCACTCCTGGAAACCCTTGGAGATGCTAACACTCTCAATGGGAGCCCCTGGAAATACTGATACACTCTAGATGTTCGCACATACTGACACACAAAGGAACTCAGAATATTAAAACAATCTGAAAGCCCCTTGTATAAATTGACTTGCTGTCAGAGCTCCTAAACCCCTGACACACAGCGTTAGGCACACTGCCTGAAAAAAACATCCATCATTACAGAAATCATGTCTTAAGTGACAGCAACTAAACTGATATACTGAATAACCAACAATGCAGAAAAACTACAGAGATCTGATGTAAGATTGACAAAAGCATTGGATTTCCTGAACCCTTTCGAATTCTTATGGCTGAATTTTCTCTTTGGGGCAGGAAAACAGAAGTCGGAATTGTCTGTCAGTCCTAAGCCCCATCCCAGAGGGAAACAATCGCTCATTGGGATTTTGACAGAGCAACCTGCTTGACTTGACATGGTGTCAGATTCCCCGTCCAATTCAGGATGCTGGGCAGGCTCTCCAAGCTGGAGGGCCAATCAGAAACCTTCCAGCCTGATAAGAGCAACAGGTTGTAATGGCAGGTAAGACAAAGGAGAGGGGACTTTAACATAGAGGCGCAATCTCACCCATATTTTTAAAACTTTAATTAAAGAATGGTTCTTTCAGCCAGGCCACCACTGTTGGGGTGGGTCTGGGGGAGTCCCTCCATGGACAGCATGTGGCTGTTCCCTCACCTACGCAGGCACAGAGGGCTTCTAAGCCTGCCTGGAGATCTGCCCCCACACTACCCCCTCCACCATGACCCACCATCAGGCTCCCACCTCCAGGCATATAAAGTGCCCCCTCCTCCCCAGATTCCAGTTTGTCTTCTTTAATGGGACTTAACAAGGATTAAGGAACCTAATCGGCTAGTCGCAACAAGTGGGGAGCGGGGGTGGGGGGAGGAAGAGGAGGGGAGTAGAGAGTGGGGGGAGCAGTTGCTCTGCCAGCCATGAACCCACCTCTGCTAAAATGGCCAGTGCCGAGAACGGTGTTGGGAAGCCAGCATGCCACCAGCGCCGCTATTCTCAGGCACTGATGGCCTCCAGTCTCACCCACAGTGCAGCCTGGAATGCCTGAGGACTCCAGCTTGAAAACTAAAAGCAAAATGTTGAGGACGCTAGAAACCTGAGATAAGATCAGACAGTGTGGACAAAAGTCTCCGCAGGTCTGCAGCATCTGTGGAAAGAGAAACAGAGTTAATGCTCTGAGTCCAGCGTGACTTGGGGGCAGTGCTCCATTGCAGGCTTAGAGTCCGAAAAATAATTCTGAAGAAAAGCCATATTTGACTCAAAACATCAACTCTGTTTCTCTCTTCACAGATACTGACAGACCTGCTGAGCTTTTCACCACAGAAGTTACAAAAAATTGCGATTAAATATTACTTTTATTCTGAACATTTCAAAATAATTAAAGATGACAAAATATTAAATTTTGAGGACAAGATCAGAATAAGGCAATGCCTCCAAAGCAATAACTCATACAGACAAAAGAGGTTTAGCCTGTGCAGAAATGACCCTAGACATTGTCCCGGAATTGCTGTCAGCTTGGTTCAATAGCACACTCACCCCTGAGCCAGAGAGTTGTGGGTTTGCATCCCATCTCCAAGACTTGAACATACATTCCAGGATGAAACTGCAGTACATTACGAAAGGAGTGCTGCAGTGTCAGGGGTATTTTCTTTCAGATGAGATACTATCTGTGTGTTAAGGTGGTTCTTACAATCCATGGTGTCACCTCAAGAAGAACATGGAGTGTGCTGTGTCCAATATTTCCTCCTTAATCAACACCATCAAGAACACATTGACTGATTATTCACCTTGTTTGCTGTTTATTTGGAAAGGTGTACTGCTGTGTATAAACGGGCTGCTGTTTTCAGCTACACGATAACAGTGACTGCCCTTCAAAACTTTGCTGTCAAAATCCTGAAGATGTGATGAAAGACATGACAAATATAACTTCTGGCTTTTTCTCCAAATGACGCCCTAAACTTTTGACCTTCCAAAGTTTGCCAATTTTAGAATCATCTCCCACGACCTCTAACCGTATCTGAATGTGTGACACAAGAGATTTTAGCACTTCTGACTGATAAATGTTTAAACTGCTTATTCACACATTGCACAGTAATATAAATCAACCTTCCCATTTGCAAACTCTCCAGTTTAATTTTAATGCAATGTTTTCACAGGGAAATCTTTTTGCCTTTTTATTATTTTCAGCACTGATAACAAAGTGACAAAAAATTGGTTATTGCAAGAACCTGTACAGGGCTGAGGCTCATGGAAAGTGACAGCTGTTTACACTTAACTATCACGCTGCATTTTCACAACTGACAGCTTGTGTGTGTGTCTCTATTAGAGTTATGAATAAATATGTAACAGAACAAAGTCATTATAAATTGAATTACAAATTCATCCTTCCTTGTTATCGGAGTACTGGGTATCTACACTGAGCAGCATGCCTCTCGCCATATGGTAATAGCCAGAATAACAGCCTTGTAGCATATACTCATATGTAAGAACATAGAAACAGAAGTAGGCCACTCAGCCCCTCAAGCCTGTTCCACCATACAATGAGATTATGGCTAATCTGTATCCTAACTCCATTTGATTGCCTACACATCCCTAAAACCTTGGATAGCAAAAGTCCATCAATTTCAGATGTGAAATTATTAATTGAGCTTGTGTCTATTACTTGAGAGTGAGTTCCATGCCTTCGATGAAAAATTATTTCCTCCCTTTGCTTCTGAATGGCCTGAGTCTGATTTTAATGTTGTGACTCTTTGTCCTAGAACCCTTCAGTAGTGGAAAAAGTTTCTCTCTACCTAACTTATCAACTCCTTTCAAATCCCTAAAGGCCCCAATCAAATCATCTGTCTTCCAGGGAATACAAGCTTAGTTTACGTAGTCTTTCCTCAGAACCTAATCCTTAGAGTCCTGGTAACATTCGGTGCACTGCACCTCCTTCCAAGGCAAAAATATCCTGACTAATATGTGGTATTCAGAACTGAACACAGTACACCACATGTGATCTAATCAGTAAAGCTGTAGCAAAACATCGTTCCCTTTCAGTCATTCAACATCACCGGTACATTCTCCAAGGCAACATCTCTACCAATCAGAGTCCACTTGCCAACCAATCAGCACTCTCTTTGCATATAGTATAAATTGTTGTTTTCCCCTTTCATTGGTGTTCTCGCAAAATGTCCTGATGAGTCAAGATGAAAAGCTTTGACATATTTCTTTTTTCAGCAATATTCAAGTTCTATACTACCAGCCTCCCCTTTATTGCCTAGGTCTCTTGTTGTATACGGATCCCTAAATCTTTTTGGATCTTCACTGTTCCTAGGCCTTCAGCAATTAAAAAAGCTCTTGGATCCATCCATTTTGGTTCAAAATGGAGGACCTCACATGCACCTATGTTAAAACCCATCTGCTGAAATTTTGACCACCCATGTAATCTATCAATGTCAGTTAGTAATTTTATACTCATGTAAACACAATTTACAACATCACCAATATTTGAGTCAAACTTGGGTACAGTATATGACTCTTTCATAAAATAGTTATTTTATCTTCAAAATGTTCAAACCGGGTGACCTTCATATTTTGCAATGTAGAGCTGGATTACAAGGGTCATGAAAATCAATCCATAAGAAGAATTGGACTCCCTCACTTGCAGTGTGTTATGATGCGCCAGGCTGAGACAGCGAGGGTGTCAACTGCCCTCACACCTCCTGGGCAGGTAGATATGCACACAATTGTGAAACAGGCTGCTACCCCATGAGAAAACTCAGGGGCATTCAAGGATGAAGAGGCAGCAAAATTGGAACATAGAAACAGGAGTAGGCCATTCAGTCTCTCGAGCCCATTCTGCCATTCAATTTGATTATGCATGATCTGTATCTTAACTTCCTTTGCTCAACTTGGTTCCATAACCCTTAATACTTTAGTCAACAGAAATCAATCTTGAAATGTTCAATCGGCTCAGCCTCAACAGGTTTTATTCTTGTGGGGGGGAGGGTGAAGTTCCATATTTCCACTATTCTTTGTGTTTAGAAGTGCTTCCTGATATCACCCCTGAGCATCCAGCTCTAATTTTTAGGCTATGCCCCCTTACCTTGGAATCTCCCACCAAAGGAACAAACTCTGATTTTGGTCAGCAAATGCTAATACACCAACTGAAGTATTAACGTGTAATGTTGACAATTGGCATCAAAACTGATGATAGTCATGAATGTTCACTTCTGATGGGGGGAGGGCACGTATGCCCCCAGGTGTGGTATAGTCTGACAACTCATATAATTTGCATGCGGATAAAGCAACTGCACGACCTTTGCAAATCTGAGTGAATGATTCATGAGCTGCCTGTGGAACTAGGTGCAACATCTCGCTACAGGCTCATTCCACCTAGTTTTCCTAGTGGAAGTGATCCTGGGATCATTAGATGGCCAGAGGGGACCCCAGTTGAATACACGTTGAAGTGTCATTCAACCCACATTTGGTTTCTTAAACAGAGAGGAGATTTCCCCACGAGCAATAATTATAGATGATGGAGTGGAGGTAGCTGTAAACCATTGCCTTGCACTGTAATTATTTGGTGAGCAACGTAGGCAGAAATGTATGGTAGATGTAATGAAAAGTTAATAAACAATCCCTGCTTCCATGGAAATATTAACAAAATTGAAGTGAGTTGGATTAAAGGGCAGTGGCAGCATAGGAGTGCAATTGGTGCCCTTTAGGGCCTAGTTTTAGGGCCAGCACTTCTTTGGGCCCAGAGTTGGGTGATAGGGGACACAATTACCATGTGGATGATGAAAGATCTTGATATCGCTACTAATTTTTAGGGTTCTATATTGGTTTAAAGTAACATTTATGGATTTAATCTTGACCACCTTTTAAACGGTTCAATTTGAATTCCTGCTGGTGACACAGTTCACAGTTAAGGCAGGCTGGGAACAGGAAGCCATTTACTTGTAAGAAACTATTCTTGATGAACATAAATGATTTTAAAGATGCCAAAAAATCTGGGTTCAAGGAATTGTATTTGGTTTAATTACACTATTTAATTACACGACTTGCAGTTGAGGGTTTCTTAGCCAGTTTTGAAGAAATAAACAAAAGTTTGAACTCAGAAGCATGAACTTAGTATGACCCCATATCTTTAATAAAACATGTATTTTTAGGTTATAGATCACTAAATCCTTAATTGATTAACCATACCTGAAGGACAGAACACCTATAATTTAAAAGAAAGACATTCCCTTCCAGGTATTATGGTGGGAATTAATATTAACATTTGTTCTTAATTGTCTTGGTATCTGTGGGAATTGGGTAATATGTTGATGGAATTATTTATAATAGGCTGTGTTATTGATAAGGGGATGCAACATTGGTTTTACAGTAGCTCTATATCTACGAGGATGTGTTATTTGTTCACAACAGAATGTAACTCAGGGGCCCCAAGAACATTTGTCTTCAGTCTACATGACTCTAGTTGCAGAGGTGGGATGACACCAGATTACCCTCACCCTAAACCAATGAAAGAGGTTAATTTGGCCAACTTCCAAGAGGGACAGTCAGAATTAGGAATATAATTTGGAAAGTCAGAGTCTTCATTGAACAGTTTTATCATTGCTTCTGTGGTAAGGTTCTTCTGAAACACAGTTTGGTATAATGTCATTTCAGAAACAGAAGAAGAAAGGCATCACCTGTGCTGGCAGCACTCAAGGAACCCTGGGAATGGAGGGATAAGAAACTTCCATGTTGTCTTCACTGCTTTTGTTGAGTATATCTTTCAGCTTTCTTAATAAGTTCTACTTGATTCATAAATATTAGTTATTTACAGCTCATTAGGTCAGGCACAACTGAGGACCCATTGTTAGAAATGAAGAATTTGGAACTTAGGTATTTTAAGTAAATGGGTTTTATATCTCAAAACCCCCAAAACCAACAACGATGCCAAACTTAGAAATATAGTTAATAGTGAGGAGGATGGTAGCATGCTTCATGAGGATGCGCTGAAATGGAATAATGTTTTGATATGGGTCGATTCAAAGTAAAGTCAAAGGACATTGTTCTAGCCCATTACACTACCTAGCTCCATTTCCACAATGCTCTCTTTAAAATTTCCTGTAATTTATTGGCAACAAAATCCCCACTCTGATTTGAAAATCCCAAGATATGTAATTAATTGTCTTTACAAATTGCAGTACATCAAAAGCTTGGCAGCTATAGGGTATTCAGTTAGTAAATCGGGGCAATACCATAAGGTAAGTTTAAATTACCTCAGATGCTCACAATTGATCACAATTCTACTGAAGTCCACACTCAGGGCATAAATTTGTCCTTGGCGAAAGCATACAATGTCACAAGTGCGAATGAGCAGACTGTTTTGCATTTTGCCAATTTTGTTTTGCATTGGATTTCTATGTACCTCCTTATAGTTGCCAACTCTTCATGCCACCCTGTACATAGCTGATAATCAGTCCTAGTATATCAGTTTTGTGACATGGCACATTGCTTCTACCATAACAGTCAAACAGTTCATTTGGAAGGACACAAGGAGTGGAAATGAAAGTTCTTGCAATTTTTAAGGACAAAAATGAGGAGCTCACACTGCTGATACCAATGAAATTGGAGAATGCAACTGACCAATGTTTAATATTGGAGATCATAAAATTACAGAGAGATTTTGGAAATTCACTCAACTTTGCAGAACACCGCTCCTATTGACTGACGGGTCATTTATCCCATTGCTAGTTGTTGACTTTACTGAATACAGATTGGCTGCCATATTTTATAGAATCGCACAGTTCAGAAGGTAGTGATTTAAGCCATCGTGTCTTCCACAACTTGCCGCGTATAAAAGTATCTTCTCTCCCTCTAGCTCTTTTACCAATTATTTTTAATATATGTCTTCTAGTTACTGACACTCCTGTCCAGTGGAAACAATGTTTTCCCTATCTACTCCAACAAACCCCTCATAATTTCAACATATCTATTAAGCCTTCACAACTTCTCTGTATAACAACGTTGAACAAACTAGAAAAATTAACACTTTCGGATGCCCTGAAAACCTAAAAGATTCAATATAAATGCACATTTGTTGTTAATTTTCTTTCCTATTTAGATTAGTTGGACAGAGCACATTGCAGTATCATCTATGCTGATGGGCAAAGAATCTTTTACTCATCATGCTTGCTTCTGTCTTATTTTAATCTTCCCTTTTCTTACAGACAGAATGACTTCCTCAGAACTTGAATCTAAGCTCGTCATAAAGAGGGCATGGGGTTGTAAAATTGCAGCATAAGCTAGCAGACGCCTTATAGCCAAACTAATAAGAATAGTTGGATTTGAGTTTTCAATTCAATTTGATTTGCATGCCACATTCTGGTGCAGTGCAAGACCACAAATCACCTTCCTCAGGGGCCTTACCTCATTAGCACAAAGCCAATATGTTGTGTCTCTGTGGTTTGGAAAATTTTTATTTACATCAATAGCAAGGGAAATAGAGTGATGGGAGGCTGCCTTGGGAGCTTGTTTGCTGAAGTGAAGATGATGAAGATATTCATGCTTAATTTGTTGAGTCAGATGATCTGTTTTTTTTTACCTAATCTTGTTCACCAGTTTATCATTGACAAATTTCTGTCAGTTTTCATCATTTTCTTTCCCAGTTTATAAAAAAAAACTCTTAGCGTTAGGAAGCCTCTGGAAGAATATTTGGATGAATAATCTACATCCTTGGGCAGGATTTTATGTTTGTCGGGTGGCAGGCACGTAGCCGATCTCTGCTGGCGAAACGGGCCGCGCCGCCATTTTGTGCGGGCGGGCCAATTAAGGCCCACCCAGCGCGTTGTAGACCCCCGTGTACAGCAGGAATTTCAAATGTGCAGCGGGAGTGTACAGACCGCCAGTTCCAATGGGGAACAGGCAGTCTGTCTAAAGAAAGGCCAGGCAGCCTCCTTTAGGCAGTTCACCATGGCCAGCGACCAGTATGCACTGCAGGATCTAGAAGAGGGTAGGGCAGAGGAGGAGGAGGAAGGGGGCAGGCTGCAGGAGAGGCCAGCGGGGGGGCCTGTGTGCCCCTCGGTTTTCAGATGCCTGTCTTGCTGTCCTCCTCCAAGAGATGTCACATCGCCGGCAGGTTTTGTTTCCTGAGGATGGGAGGAGGAGGGCCCCCCTTGTCACCAGGCAGGCGTGGGAGGAGGTGGCGGAGACAGTAAGTGCCCATGATGCTGTGCAGCGCACAGGAACGCAGTGCCACAAGCGCTTCAATGATTTGTTGCGCTCTGTAAGGGTGAGCACCATGTCAGCCTTGGCCATTTGACCCAGCAGGTAGCCTTAGCCTTTGAGCCCCACCCTCCACATCTTAGTGTTGTTACTGCATTGGGCATTTGGCGCATGCTGGGTGGGCAAACAGATAGTGACCATGCTTACATCAGCCTTAGTGGGTGAGGAGAAGATGGGTTCTCCCCGCAGCATATGTTGGTGTTTGCCTGGGGGTAACCTGCAGGGGAGGCAGCTAGACACATACTCAGAACTCCAACACATGTCTTATTGATGGTGATGAGATGGTGGAAGGGGAGCCTCAAGGTGTTGTGGCCAAGAGCCATCTGCTGGCCTCAGCGCCGCACCTAGTTGTGCCTCCTTGCCATGAGCGCTAAGACCCGTGTGTTATACAAAGTGATGGACGCTGAATGTGTCCAAGGTGTCCGTTGGGGGAGGGGGTTGGGAGCAGCCGTACTATCTTCTGGGGACTGATCACCAGTCGTGTGGACAGGAGCCGCTGGAGGCCTCAGATGGGCCACTGTGGTTGGGCTGTGGTGTGCGCGTGCAGAGTACATGAGTGATCAGCCCCAATAAATCCTCTTCTCTGTTCTGCAGGCAAAAACTAAGCACAATCAGCGGGAGTGCCAGCGGACTGGTGGTGGGCACGCCATGCTCCAGTGCCTCACCACCTACGAGGAGCAGGCCATGGAGCTGGGGAGGAGTCAGGCGGCCAGGACAGCAGGTGTGGGTGAAGCTGGGGTCCAGCGGCCAGGTATTTGAGGTCCACAGTCCCATCCACTCTGTCTCCCCACCATCCAAAGCACTGATGGTTGCTGCAATCGTTAATGCAGCAACACTGCTCATTCACAGACTGATACAGTCAGACGTGTGGGTCATACACAAAGGTCCCTCGGCCCCTTGAGGATTCGCATCTCTAGCACCTTCCAAAGTCACCTTATCCCATTTGTGACCACTATCCCCATGGTCTAACATGCCATGGCATCGCTGCTGCACATCCAAAGACGTTTTGCATCTTAGGAGGGTTTGTACCTCCACCACCCTTCCAGCCAGTGCACCCACATTACTCTGTCCAAAAGGTCCTCAGTACCTCACCTGTCAACCTCATGGCACTCAACTTAAATAAATTCCACCACATTACTCATCCCTGTGCCAAGGGGAAATGTTGCCTTCTGTCCACCCGTTCAATGGCCCTCCTAACTGTATGAAGGTCAATAATGTGATCTGTCAATCTCCTGTGATCCACAGCAAATGTCACAAGTGTTTGCAATGTTTCCTCATCACTCCAACTCTCCAGGCCAGCATGCATCCAGGTCAGGAACCTCTGCACTCTCCCCACTCCACTGCCATCCCTCCCATGAAGCACAGGTCACAACTGAACGCAGAAGTGTAGATGTGGCCTCGACAGCGTTTTCTGCAATTGCAACATGACCTCCCTTTTCCTACATTCTATTCCACGGCTAATAAAGGCAAGTCTGGCTTCGACCTTGTTAAACACTTTATGTTCCTGTTCTGCTACCTTAATGGGTCTGCCCAGCAAGGTCCCTGTAATCATCGTGACTTCCCACGGTCCAACCATTACTCATGTATTCCTGTACCTTGCTTGTCTTGCCCAAGTGCTTAACTGAACACTTATCCACATAACATTCCATGTGGCAGTCCTTAGGCCATCTGACCAGCCGGTCTGTATGTGTGTGTAATGTTTGGGCCTCCTCTTGATTATTTACCACCCCACCAATGTTTGTCTCCTTAGGTTCTTGAAGGTTGAGTGAAGAATGAGCCTGGGGGTGAAAGAGATGAAAGGTGTTACTGACTGAACACTAACTGATGCACTGTCCTTGTTGTTAATTTCAGCATCACCACCACATGGCCTCCAGAAACAAGTCCGGAGCACCCCCTCCAAACCTGAAGGGCGTCACTTGCAACTTGTGTCACATCCTTTCAGCGAGGCAGGCACCAGCGCAGCGACTACCACATCGGTGGGGAAATTTAACGTTAGCTGGTGTCCCGGGGCACAGTGGAGAGGGCACTTCACAATCGCTGGAGGAGATGGCACAGACAGAGAGTGCCGATGGTGCCAGCAGCCGGAGGACTGTAGGGGACCAGGCACATGCTGAGTCGGGCAGTGATGATGTGCCTCTGGAGATGTCGCCAATGCAGCAGCTGCAGGGCAAGCGCCAGGGTGCGCGGGAGCATCTGGCAGGGTTGCATGAGGGTGTGCTTCAGTTGGTCTCTGTGGTGGAGGAGTCCAGGCAGAGTGTCAGTGATGGCATGAACCTCAGGACAGAGCTTCATGCTTCCTCCATTGAGAGATTGGTGACTCTCATGGAGAGGGGTTTCGATTGGATGGAGAATCTTCTGATTGGGTTATGCTCTGACCTGCAGCCCTCACAGCACTAATGGCCACAGGTGGTCATTCCCAATGTGGGAGACGTTCTGGGCACCAAGTATCAGCGCTCGGTGCCCATCCATCTGCGGTGAGCAGGGAGGTCCAATGTGACCTCACGTCGGCGCAGCAGCTGCCTATCATTGCTGTGAGCTCCTCTCAGGGCGCTCCGGATGAGGGCAGCATCTCCTCCGTCCCTCTGCCAGTCACTGTTGCATCCGTTGAGGCTGTGACAACTGGGGAGGTGCCAGTTCTGGAACTGGCCACTCCCTCCCAGGTGGGTCCAGCACAGGCTCCACGGGCCAGAGAACGGCCGCCTAGGTCATCGAGGCCAACAGGACAGCAGAGTCAGCAGCTGTCTCAGATCCCACTCCCAGCGAGGGGGCAGCACCAAGATGTAGCACCCGCAAACGTAAACATAAGGCACGTTAGGCACTCCCTGGGTTTGTCACTGGTGATTTTGTGTTGGCCCTAGATTAGGGAATGTTTGATTATTAGCATCAGAGCGACGTTTGTTCATTTTTTTGGTGGCAATAAATTCCACTTTTCTGAACATGGCTGAGGGTGTTTCCTTTGTGCTGCATTTGTATGTTTCACAGACATCTCATGAGTGTTTGAGTGGACATTGATATTTCTGTACTAAGCCCTTAGTTACAGCTGATGAGGTGGAAGATGTAGCACCTAAGTGTCACATATGGAAGCGCCAGGTAATGCTGCTCCTGCTGATCCATGTGTGTGGAGCTCGCTGAAGGTTCTCTGGATTAAATTGTCCCGGGTGTCCCTGCCTCCTTGGTGTAGTAGTGGGTCGGTGTGCTGCCCTTCATCATCGCCCTGTGCTTCCTCATCCTCTGAGCCACTGCTGGATTCATCATGTGCAGCCTCATCCAGGGAGTCAATGTCTTCATCGTCAACTGCATCACCCCTGTGCAGAGAAAGAGTGTGCAGAGCGCAGCATCTACCACGATCACAGAGACACGATCTGGGGGGTACTGGAGTGCACCCCCTGAGAGGTCCAGGCATCAGAAGCACATCTTGTTATGTTGTACATAAAGCTGAATGTCCAACAAATCACTCATTACACTTTTGTCAACCATACACATGCTGAAGAAACGAGGCACCCTCAGCCATGGTCACACATCTACGTTTAATGTGTGAAGCAGAAAAAGTTATCACAAATGGAAAACAATAGTGTAAACAATCAAAAATAAATCATAAGGACCTCATCTTGGGTCAACACAAAAGCACCAGTGAGAAACCCATGGTGTGCCTAAGCTGCCTTATGTTTACATTTCCGGGTGCTACGTCTTGGTGCTGCCCCCTCGCTGGGAGTGGGATCTGAGACAGCTGCTGACTCTGCTGTCCTGTTGGCCTCGATGACCTTGGCGGCTGACCTCTGGCCAGTGGAGCCTGTGCTGGTCCCGCCTGGGAGGGAGTGGCCAGTTCCACAGCTGGCATCTCCCCAGTCATCGCAGCCTCACCGGATGATACAGTCACTGGGCGAGGGAGGGAGGAGCTGCTGCCCTCATCCGGAGCGCCCTGAGAGGTGCCCGCAGAGACAACAGGCAGCTGCTGCACCGACGTGAGGTCACTCTGGACCTCCCTGCTTACCGTTGATGGATGGGCACTGAGTTGGGATACTGGGTGCCTCGTCCATCTCCCACACTGGCACTGACCAGCTGAGGTCAATGCTGATGTGAGGGCTTGTTAGTCCGAGCGCATCACCAGGAAGCCCTGATGGGTCTCCTGGAGGAGCCTCTCCACGAGAGTCGCCACTCTCCCCATGGAGGAACCATGGCGCTCGGACTTGTGGCTCATTGCTTCAATGATCATCCATGGAGACTCCTCTACCACGGAGACAAAGCCAAGCACAGCCTCATGTATCTCCCCCAGATGCTCCCACACACCCGGCCACATTTCCTGCAGCTGCTGTGTTGCGGACAACTCCAGAGACACATCATCAGGCTCCGAATGAGCATGTGCCTGGTCCCCTGCTGTCCTCTGACTGCTGGCACCATGGGCACTCTCTGTCTCTGCCAGCTCCACCATCTCATCACCCTGAACAGGACATGTCCTGGAGTTCTGAGTCTGCGCCTAGGTGCAGCTCCTCCAGGCTGCCCCCAGACCAGTCATGTGGGACTCAGATCAACACGTGCTGCAGGGGAAAACTCATCTCCTCATGACCCACTCAGGCTGACCTCAGCACTATCTGTTTGCCCACCCAGCAAAGGAAAAATGCCCTCAATGATTCAATGCAATCACAATACTAAGACCTGGGGGGAGGGGGGGTGTGGGTGGTGGTTGGGGGGCGGGGGGTGGTTGGGGGGCGGGGGAGAGGTGCCGCAGAGGCTAAGGCTACCTGCTGGGTAACATGACCAATGCCAACATTGTCCTCACCCTACCAGAGCGTAACAAGCCGTTGAAGAGCATGCGACACTGGATCCAGGTGCACCGCACCAGGTCGCGGGAGCTCACCACCTCCCCCACCTCCTCCCAGGCATGTTTGGTCATGTGTGGGGGTACCTCCTCCTCCAATTCTGGGGGGGGGACCAATACTTCCCCCCAGGGCTGCCACCTCCTCGAGGAGGGCAGCAAGGCAGTCATCAGAAAGTAGGCTGGCCCACCCTCCAGCCTGGCCTGCTTACCCTCACCTCTCTGCTGTGGCCTAGTACTGGCCATTGTGAGCAGCCCACAGGAGGCTGCCAGGCTTTCCTTTAAACAGGCTGCCGAGTCGCCATGGGACCCGGCGGCCGGTGCACACCTGCCCACTCCCGCTATCCACGGGAGACGGGAAATACGCTGGGCGGGCTTTAATTGGCCCACCCGCTTAAAATGATGGTGCAGACCTGAACATTGGCAGCAACTGAGTCTGGGCCTACTCCCACTCCACACCCCGCCAAACAGAAAGTTCTGCCTGTATTTGGAACTTTGAAGAAAGAAATGTTCTGTGCAGTAATGATCATAGCAATATTAATAACATAAAAATTGTACCTGAGGGTAGATGGAGAGAAGTTGAGAGCTAGAAGTGAGAGAAAGATCAGACAGCAAGCCTTTTCATGTATCCTACCCAGGAGTGTGTGAGAAATTGGAAGATCATTCTCACAAATGATGGATGTGTTGATGTAAATAAGATATCAAAATGATGTGAGATGTAATTAAACAATTTAAATTCAGCATAAATAATTGTTATTCCATTGATATTCTTCCATTTTGGGAAAATTTGATAGTTAGCATTAAGTAAAATGTATGGGAGAATTTTGGATCTGAATTCATTTTTCAGTTGTTGTGCAATTACATTACTCTGATGAATATGCTGTTAGCCATCCTCCAAGGTAAACAAATGCATTCTCACAAAGAGCAACAGATGCAGCAGAGTGGTTTAGTTGCAAAATAAAGGAATTCATCTCCTTCATGAGCCATCCTTAAACTCGGAATTCTGCACCAACGATATGCTAAACACTCTTCAATTATGCAATTTAAATAGCTGTGCTGGAAGATGGAGAATAAGCAGCTGCATGGCGTGATATGACAGTGTTATGATTTTACATGAAACAACATTGAGCTTGAGTCTACAAGAGCAAGACCAATGTGATTTTTTTTCCAAACCTTTAAGCAGAAGGAGGTACATGATGCTTAGTGACATACACTTCCTGGCGTGAATTAATTTTATAATGGGTAAGGGAAATGAGAAAGGCACTAAATGCGATGTTAGAATTTTGCTCACCGGCTGGTTGAGGTCTGCCTTGGAGTTGAATATAAAACTCTTTATTGTTGTGAAGATAACTTGAAACTTTACTTAATATTAATTGAGGGAGAAATGGATTAAGTGTTACTTAATATTTCATATTTAGGGTTAGATCATAGAACATATGAAACTTCAGCTTGTTAGCTGTGGGCTGTAACATGGGGCAGAAATTTTCACTCAGTGGCTGGGCGCATGCCTGACCTGCTCGAGCATGAAATGACCTGCAGCCGCATGGTGGTTCAGTCGTCAGGTGCCCTGCCAGCTCCAGCGTGCCCGCTGACAATTACAAGGCATGTTAAGGCCATTAAGTCATCAATTAACATAAACTTTTTGCTGCCCGTCCTATTGGTTGGTAAGCAGGTGAAAAGGCCAAACAGCTTTTGCATTTTTTTTTTGGAAACCTCACCCACGGGCAGGATGAGGTTTCCAAAAGCAAATAAAAATAAAATAGGAACTTTAATTTTTCATTAATAACATGTCCCTGCTCATGTGTCAGGGTCACGTGGTTGGGGGGGCGGGTGCGGGGGGGGGCGTGTTCTATTACTTTTTTCTTTTCTTATTTTTAACCTCTTCACCTCCCTGAAGCACGGCGCTGCCTCAGGGAGATTATGCAGCACTCACTCGCATGCACATGCAAAGTTTGTGGTTGGCCAACTTGCCCTCCTCACCTCCCTCCCGCCCCGCCCACCACCACACAGACAGCACTCAGCGCCGTTGCTCACGTTTCACGTGGTGCGGGACAAATCGTGGGCGGTGGCTGGCTTCCCCAACCCCACCCACCGCCCCCCCCTCATTCACCCCTGCAGAGCCCGCCCACCAAGGGCACAATTCTGCCCACGATAAAGATGATGAGGCCTCCACAATATAGAACCCTGCATTACGCATCTTCGGTGCCTTCACTGCATTTGATGTTCGTTAATTGGATCAGATCATTTAGTTAAAACGTCTGCGTAAAGTTGTTCAATTGCCTAAAGGAAAGTGAGCTTGGCTGGCCTAATTCAATTCGTAATGGCTATCAACCCATGAGTGGAAAACCCATGGAATTGGTTCGCGGCTCATCTGGTTAGGACGGGAAATACAGATTGCACAGTGTGGGCACAGTAAATGGAGCTTCATCCTGAATTTAATCTGTAAAATATTTCAGGGGTTTCCTAACTTGCCCTCCCTAAACTCTAACAATCTGGCCATGGAGTTCATCCACCTCATTCCTATTTACAGTTATAATCCTTATTTGCAGCTTTTTCCGGTTTGAATTTTGTGAGCTCAGAGGTTTGGAAAGGTTGTATTATGGGCTTTTTACCATGAGGTCGATAAAAACTTAATCCAGAACACCAAGATTTTTCAGTAACTGCAACTTGAGATATATGCAAATGAAAGTAAGCATGAAACCTTACACATGGATTCTGAGGCTCCACTTCAAGCAGCTCATGAAGACAAAAGCCTGGTCATTCCATTGGCGCTGGCCAACAACAAAAACAAATTGCATTTAGATAGTGGCTTCAATGTAGACAAATGCCCTGGAGTGGCTTCACAGGGGCAAAATCAGACAAACTTTGGCACCAAACCACATAAGGAGCTATAAGAACAGGTGATCAAAGGCTGGGCTTTGAGGAATGTTTTAACAGAGGAAATTGAGTACAAGTGGCTGAGGGGGTTTAGGGAATTCCAGGGTTTAGGGCCCAGATCACTGAGGACACAGTCATCAATGGTGGAACGATGGGAATTGTGGGTATGGAAGGGGCTAGAATTGGAGGAGTGCAGAGTTCTTGGAGGATTATAGGCTTGGGAAGGTTCTGGAGATTGGGACTGTTGGGTCCATGGAGGAGTTAAGCATGAGAGAATTTTTAAACTGAGGTGCTGCTGGCGTTGGAAACAATGTCGGTCAGTAAGGACCGTTGTGATGGATAAAATGGGACTTGGTGCAAGCTGGGATACAAGCAGCTGAGTTATGGATGAGCTCGAGTCTTAAGCTGGAAGCGCCTCATGCTAATATTTCAGAAAAAGCGGGCAAGTGCTCTAGCCCCCAGTGTTAACATTGCTCAAATTGATGACCTTCCTCCAACTTCACCTCTCCCTCACTGCCAAAAAAGCATCAGTTACACTGCAAAGCAATGCTTTTGTGCCCCAGCGACTTGGGCCGGGATTCTCCACCCCTGCCTGTCACCTGCTGGAATCATCTGGTACCACCGAAAGTCAATGGACCAATGGGCTGCTGAATCTCCCATGGCATGAACTGCCACAATGGGGCTGGAAAACCCCGCCCCCCTCCTTTTCAATAATAACTTGAAGATTTTGTTTAACTATTGAAAAATTAACCGATGATACCAGCAGACAAGAAAAGTCAAGGATGAGAAAAGGCAAACTGTTTCATGGAAACTGACCTTTCTGGCACCCATCTCTTCCATTATAACATCTAGCTGCACTCCAAACTCTCCTATTGGTTTCTGCTGTTATTATATCTGGCCCCCATCCCCCTCCCTCCACCTCCCCCCCAACCCCCATAGATTGTTCTAAACATTGGTCACTTTTTGAATAACGAGCTTCCTCTAAATAGCTGCTGTAAAACTATATGCTCATAATTGAATCCATGTTCCCTGACATGATGCCTGAAACAAACCATCAGATTAAACCAAGTAGTCAAACAGTTGGCAAGCATTGAACAAGTGTTGCCATCAATTATTTCCAACCCACTCAATCTGCTTGCAGTGCTAATTTATGAAAAGCAGATCAGTCTTGTCAACAACACAACGAGCATTAATGAACAAAACTGGGAAATGTGATCAGTTATAAAAGAAATTGAGTGCAGCATGGATTCTAAAATTACTAACCCTGAGCATAACATGACAGATTCAGGCTATTTATCATTTTCTGGAGGAAAAAAAAATAAGAACCTACATAAACGTACTGTAGTGCCTGGCACATCCTCAGACTGTCCCAGAGTACACTGCAGTCAATTACATTCTCAACATTCTAGGCTAGAAAGTTCAATGATCAGAAGCCCCAACTGGCAAAATTTTATGGTCTCTGGCTAACGGGTTTGCAGATGGGGTTGGGGATGTGCTGTAAAATTCTGCAGGTGGTCTTCTAGATGCCCTCCTCTACACCCCCAATCTGTTCACAATGTTCAGAAGCCAGTGAGGCATGGCGTGACTCACCCAACCTCTCCCCAATTAAGGCCCTTAAATGACCAATCATTGGCCAAGTAAGGCCATTTTCTGCCTGGCCTCAATTTTGAGGCTGATAGGAGGGGTTCAGGAGCTGGAGGGGGTAGCTCGGCAGATAACCCTGCCGGGCCTCAGGCAGGGTCACCTCCCCCAAGGGCCTCCTTACCACTTTGGGTGGATCACCCCAAGGTTTGCCTGCACAGATGTTCCCTCCCCCTGCCCAGCCTCTCCATCAAGACCCCAACCCTCTCTCCACACCCCCCTGGGCTTCTGCTCAGCTGTCTTCTGTGAGACCCCTGAACTCTCCTAGTCCTGTACTCCCAGACTTAAAATCAGGGGGCTGTTTGTAGTCTCAGTCCTGGCCAATGCTGCCAATAGCACTGCTGTGACTACAGAGCTGCTGGCACATTAGATTGGCCAGCACCTCTCTGAGGCAGGACTTGCAGAAGCCTTGTCTCCAGCCAACTACTGCTCCTTGGAGTGTTAAAAAGCTGCAAGGCTGCTGTGATCAGTGGGGATGCATTTCCACTGGCTCTTTCAGTGTCGAACTGGGAAACTCCGACATCCGAAAAATCCTTCCCTGTCATGTGTCTTTAATACAATTGATAGTAATTTTTTGTTCAAGAAAATGTTCTCATAACACCTAAAAACAAGTGTTACGAATTAAGTTGCTGGCTATTGAAAACAATGAGTATAATCCCATGGTCCCAATCTTCCTGTGAGGAGCTACACTCACACACTCGCCAGCATTAAGTTCAGTTATTACTGTGGGACCAGGAAGACCATTCCTGTTCCTCCCTTTAACAGCTACTTGCTAGGTCACTCAACAAAGGTACAAATGGTTAAGTGTGTGTGTTGACGGTCTGCCTATTTGTGCCTGTAAAAAGCATCATTGCAGATGCAATACCCCAACCAAGATGGTGGTGTCTGGCTCATCAGCATTAATAGTATGGTAAGTGACTCAACACCATTACCTGTCTCCATGTTTATGGCAGCTGCCTGACTCAAATCAAACCCTGACTAAGTTCAGATTTGCCTTCTGGCCTGCTGCTCATTGCATGTTCTTTATAAACCTCCTTAAAATGACAGTGATTTTGGGCATGCACTTAATATTGTCTTCATCAAACCATGGACCTGGAACCAGGCGCTTGTGGTGTCAGAAAAAAAAATCCAGCAGGATACACACCCAAGTTTGTGATACTTTCTCTCAGTGGTACCAGGAATTCATAAATTTTAACCTTACAGGAATTTTAACCCATATTTATTGCATCCTATTTTAAACTGCATGGTCCATACATATATTCAATGAACATCAATTATGTAGTATCAATGGAAAGAATACCACAGGAGGAGTAAATCATTTTTATATTTATTCATTGCCCTACTTCAAGTCATCTTGGGCTTTGTACCTTTTCCCATCTGAGGTTTCTGTCAGTTTGCCTTAGTAACTGGCCACTGAACTATGGAGTCTCATAGTTTAATTTTAATTTCTCTCCCTTACTCGCTTCCTCTGGCAACTTCCCCAGCCCTTTCATTGATTCCAGAGCTAAAATTGATATTTGGGCAATTATGTGTGCGTGAATCCACATTGGAGCAGCAATTCATTGCATCACTGTGGTGGTTTTCAATGACTAGAAAAGAGATAACACAAGCTTTGAGTACCACTGATATTAAAGACATTATCTGAGAAAATGTCATCAGTTTACTTGATAGTTACCTGGATGGAAGTTCCATCTTTATGTTATAAATGCTGGACTTTATAAGACAGTTACATTTTAAACTGTCTTCTCTAATTCAAGGTAAAAGTGAATAGTTTGAAGAGGGAAATGTGACCTCCTGTGAAATATACCTGGAGACAAGCCCATGCGACCAGCTTGTTATGGAGACAGAAACTCAAATTGAAACTTTTTGAAAGTAGGTGCAAATTTTTACCACCTGGACACAAAGGAAGAAGCAACTGGTCTTACTGCTGCACAGACTCACAGACTCTAAGGGTGGGATTTTTCAGCCTCTCCTATTGGCAGGATCTTGGGTCCTGCTGAAGTCAATGGAGATTTGAATGGCTCGCTGCATCCACCACGGGAGAACACATTGTGGCAGGGCCAGAACATCCTGCCAGAATCAGCCTGACAGATGGATTTTGGGAAATAATAACCAGCAACAGATGCTGCTATGCCAGGCAGGAGAAAAAAAAAACTGTTTGGTTAATCACCAAGCAGAATGCTAGTGAGGATGGATTCCTGGTTCAAAGAAATGAGGCTTGTGGAGAGCTAAAGACCAAGGAGTTGCCAGAGGGTGCCATGGTACTGGAAGTCCATTTGATTACGCACGTAAGATTGAGTGAAGGGGACTTTGTTTCAAAAGGACACTGGAAGTTGCACCCTATTGGGGCAGGGAAAAAAGATCCTAATAAAGCTGGGAGAAGCTTGGGCCTTTATTTATACACAAGACTACATTTTAGCTGAAGGTGCAATATAAACGTGGCATGGGGTTTTTCAGTTGTATTAAGAAGTTAATGAGAAACACCTTTTCTGTAGTTTATTGTACTGGTTTCCTACTAAGTAATGTTTAGTTGATGTTGATTTGTTTGTTTTAGCAATAGTCTTAAACTGTGAAATCCTGTCCTGCAAGTTTCTGCCTTGGTCACTGGGAAATTCATATCTTTTTAAAAGTTATCGGTCAGTACAGAGATAGTAGCATTTAGAACTTCCTATCCTTTACTACTCTATACCTCCTAAAAAATGTTGTAGCTGAAACTATCCTTAGAATAGAAAGCAATACCCCAAATCAATTAATTTATCTTTGAACTACCACTTCTATTAATTAGCTTCCGTGTAATGTAAAGTCTCCCATTCTAGTTTCATGAATAAAATTAATAATAAAATCTGATTTAGGTGGAGATCAACTATTCCCATGAGTGATGGAATCCAGGTCAAGGGGCATGACCTTAGAATGCAAACTAAGCCATTCAGGGATGATGCCAGGAAGACTTCTTCACAAAAGGATAGTGGAAATTCTGGAACACTCTCCTCCCAAAAAGCTATTGAGTCCAGGTCAATTGAAATTTCAAACCTGAAGTTGATGGATGTTTGTTAAACATGGGTGTCAAGGGTCACGCAACCCATGCATGTGGAGTTAAGATACAGATCAACCATGGTCTGATTCAATGCTGGAACAGGGTCAAGGGGCCGAATGGTCTAGTTCTGTTCCTGTGTTCCAAGAGTCAACCAGTTTAAATAGCACAGAGGGGAGCAGAAAATAACCTTAAAAAGGCTTTAATGAAGCTAAGATACAATGTGCTGAGAACGTAGAACTCACATGGCAGAAGGCTAACAATGGAAGATAAAACCTTGGCATGGACATGTTGGACTGAATAGCCTGTTATTGTGCTGTAAAATTCTATGTAATTTTATTGTGACCATTTTGATGTTAACTCCCCCACAGGAAGTGCTGAAGACAAAAACATAACCCAACATGTACCCACACATTTGACCAGATAAAATGTCGCAGCAGGACAGCCCAGTAGGAAATAGAAGTGTGATTTCCTGTCTAATTTTGTAGCACAGCACATCCTTCAGAATCTGTCTATCTATCGCTATTCATTATGGAATGCCAACATTAGGTAAAGGAGTACTTTTCTACTTTGGTAGTGTGTTTCAGCCCAAAACACCCACCAGTCTGATAATGATGAGAGTTATATGCCAAGCGATGCACTCACTATTCAACCCTAACAAAACACCTCAGTCCTAGCCACAAGGAAGCACCAACCAGTGCACGCATACGTCACGTCCATTTCCCAAACAGCAGGAGATTGAATGTTCTGAGACCTTGTAACAGGAAATACTTCCCAATATCACCCAACCTAGTCCACTAATATTAACATTGCTCCTACAAATGTATTTGACATGATGTCTAATTCCAGATCCCTTTGGATTGCCATCTAATATGTCATTTGATAGCACAGAGCTTGAGCATTGTTGAAAAGACAGGATGTCTCTTTCCAGCAATAGTTATATCCTATATGTGTTGGAGATATGGCATTTCATTTTTTTTAAATGACCCCTCTCTGAATGAAAAATTATGGAACTATAATCTCAAGCCCTTCCCTTGTATTTTCCATGGTAATGTTTGCAGTAGGATTGTTATTGCACTTGAATGAAAGCTGCATTTGAGTGTGGCCACAGAGTCGATTTCTGTCAGTACATTTCCTGTGGGCAGGTATTCACTTTAGCAATTATAATTTACATGCTTCAGGAGATACTCAATTAGCAGGGCATCACATTGTCCTGGAAGAAGCTCACAAATGCTTGGTAACAAATTCTTGGGGGTTCACAGTTAACAAGAAAGTGCAAACTTTCTGTGTCTGATTAATTATTAAAACTGTGATAGGCTTTATATTTGCGCTGGAGATCTGTGGAACATGAATGGCTGGTTTCATTGAAAATCACAATTCATTTTTGTAGTTCATTTTTATTATAATTGAAAAGATAATTACTGTAGACAAAGTAAAAAGGATGCTATATCCACTAATGAAAAATTAATTTTAAGCTTCATCTTTAACTAACCCTCCTAGATTATCATGTTTTCATAGAGCTTTATGAGCAAATAATGAAGATGACACCTTTTTGGCATGTCACCAGTAAATTATAAAGAAATGTGTTATTAAAGTAATGTATGCAGAACATTCTCATAAATGATTGGGTCAGCTAAGGTGATACAACCCAATTGGAAATGGTTAGATTACCTGGTCTGGACCTGGCTGTTAATGGAATTATCACTGCCGCACCCAACCATGAGCGTTATTCCACAAATGATATAATCACCAACCTCTCAGTAAAGCACTTTGCGGCAATCTGAAGTTGCTTTACCTCAAAAATTGATATTGTTAGAATAATACACTTTACATGTGAATGTGAATCCACTATTCCCAGTCTTAATCCTATTCCTTGTCTGCATCTGCAGCGCTTTTCCTAGTTTTGGCTTCACACAATGCTCATCCTGACCCATCTTCTAAGTTAGATAATTGCCTTGCTCTGTTGGCCACTAACAGGTTGTAATTTTCATCTTCACTGCTTGGGTGGTAAACCGATCTAACTGGTCTCCTGATTGTTTTAGAACTCATCCAATTTTCATTTTCATTGACTTTGGGTTCTATAACGGACAGATGATTTGTTCCACCAGTTAATTGCCCGAGCAGTGAAGTTGAAAATTACCTGCCCAATTGCTAAGATTTAGTGTACAGATGGAATCTGCCAATGTTAATTCAGGATTGCTGTCAGCAAGAATATAATAGATGAGTAATCTGGTTGATCTGCCTCCTTTCTTTATCCATCTTGACCTCAACAGTTCATTGATTTATTTCTGCTCTTACTTTGTTCTTGGTTATTGAAGTCTATTTCTTGCTTGAGAAAAGTGATGAGCCAAAATGAAACACTTGAAGGATGGCATGTCAACAAATTCATTCACATTGCCACAGAGTGACAGTGTATAGCTTCACCTTGCATTGAACACATAGTGACTTCTCAATCTCAGTCACGATGTGAAGACAAGACACAAAGAAAAGTGCTTCCTCATTGTGGTGGAGGAAAATTGTGGAGAGGGGCAGATTCCATGGAACAGCCAACTTAGCAAGTAGCATTGACAAGAGGCTGTTGAGAGGAACCCTATAGAGGAGAGGACAAAACCAAAGCAATGGCAAAACTATGGAGCATTGAACACAATGGAGACAGTATTGGAATACTAAATATTCTGTTTAAGTCTCAGTTGTAACATCTATGATAATTCAGTTGGCAAGTGCACCAGCACACAGATCAGGAACATTCCTGGTTCGATCCCATACTTCAGCCCAAGCTGTTTGTTGAACTATATCAGAAACAGCAGAGGATACTATGCTTGCTTTCCGTATCCCTGGATCGGCAGAGACAATATCAGGAGTGGTCAACATTTCTGATCGCCATCTGGTGCCTTTTGCTGAACGATGAATGGTAGAATGGTACAACAAAGAGGGGGGACATTCTACCCATCAAGTTTGTGCCAGCTTTGTTTCATCAGTTTTATATTTCAAAATCTCTCCAACTGCTTTCAGCATTTTAGTTTGCATTTATTCTTGGGAGGTAGGCATTGCTGGCGAGGCTGGCATTTATTTGCTCATCTCTTGTTGCCTTGAGAAGGTGGTTGTGGACTTTCCTCTTGAACTGCCACAGTATAGCAGTTTGATACAAGTGGATGGTTTAATAGGCCATTTCCGAGGGGAGTTAAGAATCAAACATATTGGTGTGAAACTGGAATTACACATGGGTTGAACCAAATAAGGACTGCAGGCTTCCTCAATAGTCTATACGATCCCTTGGGCCTCCTTCAACCTTCAATAAAATCATGGCCTCAGCTAAACTTTCCTGCTTGCACACACCTCCACTGCCACCCTCATAACCCTCGACTCACTTGTAAATCAAAAGTCCACCTAACTCAGCCTTGTAAATATTCAATGATCCATCCTCCACTGCTGCCTGGGATAGAGAATTTCAAAGATTAATGACCATCTGAGAGAAGAAATCCTCCTTCATCTCTGTCTTAAATGGGAGTCCCCTTATTCTGTAACCCTTGGTTCTAGATTCCCCTGTGAGGGAAAACATCCTCTCAACATTTACCCTGTCAAGTCCCTTCAGATTCTTATATATGTCAACAAAATCACCTCTCATTCTTCTAAGCTCTATAGGCCCAACCTGCTCAATCTTTCCTAATAAGATAACCCCTTCATTCCAGAAATCAACCTAGTGAACCTTCTCTGAACTGCTTCCAACGCAAGTGTATCTCTCCTTAAATAAGGAGTCCAAAACTGTACGCAGTACTCTAGGTGTGGTCTCACTAATGCCTTGTACAGCTGTAACAAGACTTCCCAACTTTCATTCTCTATTTCCCCTTGTAATGAAGACCAACATGTTGCTTGCTGTACCTGCATGATAGCTTTTTGCGGGCACACCGAGATCCATCTCTACCTTAGAGCATTCTCAATCTCTCCCAATTTAAATAATACTTTACTTTTCTGTTCTTCCTACCAAAGTGGACAACCTCATATTTTCTCACATTATACTCCATCTGCCATGTTTTTGCCCACTCATTTAACTGTATCTCTCTGCAAAGTCTTTCTTGCCCTCCTCACAACTTGCTTTCCTACCAATTTTTTGTATCATCTGCAAATTTGGCTCCAATACACTCTGTCCCTTCATCCAAGTCATTAATATAGGTTCTAGATAGTTGAGACCCAACTCTGACCAAACTGAAAATGACCCATTTATACTGACCCTCTATTTCGTGTGAGCTAAACAATCCTCTATCCATGCAAATATATTACCCAAAACACCAAGAGCTCTTACCTTGTGCTGTAACATTTTATGTGGCACTTTATTGAAAGCCTTTTGAAAATCCAAATACACTACATCTGCTGGTTCCCCTTTATCCACTTTACTTGTTACATCCTCAACAAACGCTAATGACAAATTGTCAAACACTATTTACCTTTCATAAAACCATGCTGGCTTTGCCTGATTGTATTTTGACTTTGTAACTGGCATGCAACTACCTCCTTAATAATGAATTCCAGCACGTTCCCAGTGACAGATGGCTAACTGGCCTTTGTTTCCTCCTTTCTTGAATAGAAGTATTACATTTGTGGTTTTCTAATCTGCTGGGAACTTTCGGGAATCTACAGAATTTTGGAAGATTACATTCATAATTAGTAGAAGAATATTAGTAAACAAATTGAGTTTTTTTTTATTCTGGTTTACTTAAACCAGAATTTTTCAAACTGAATTCAAATTTTCAAACCACCATGATGGGATCTGAATTCACAGTCGCTGTACTATTAATCCCAGCGGTTATAGGTCCAGTAACATAACCACAATACTCCGGTGCCATAGCATGCACTAGTGTGGGCAGAAATATCTTCAGCTTTAATTACACTAGTCATCAGTCTCAGCAGTGCTCTGCACAGGAACAATTAACGTGACAAGGCTACAACAAATGCATGTCTCCATAACTTCATTGCCTTATTTCATTTATCCAAGAAACTCAAAATGATTCCCTTCACTCCAGCTCAACTACCTGTTTACTGTGTTGAATCTAATTCCACAAATCAAACCAGAATTCAATCACAATCCTTAATCATTTATCCTATAGGACGCACTTAAGTAGAAACTCCATGTTGAACCATCAAGTGGTAAATAAACTATAGTATGGTTCAAAGTGGGTTTGAACCACAGATATGATTCATATACTTTATGTCAGTGAATTAGACAATCTACATTTATCAAACACCTTGGCCTGAGTTTTACCTGTGGCAGGCGCAGGCGATCGATGGGTCCGGGAGTGTTCAGGAAACAGACTACCGACTGTAATCGCCCCCCCCCCCGCCCCCCACCAATGGCAACTTCATGCTGGCTGGCCAAGTTAGCACCAGCGAGTGTGAAATGCATGCTGGAATGGGCTGCTGGGAAGGGGATGGGTGATGACGTCATGGTGGGTGTGGGTGACACTGGCAGGAAGGCTTCCTGAAGGCAAACAGATGCCCCAGGGAACTGCGGACCTGAAAATGTCCAAATAAATGTTTCAAAAGCTGAAAAAATGTCCATGCATCACAATCAATCGCCTGAAAACACAGCTGATTAAAAATCCTGCCCACAGGTATTTATTTTTATTTTATTTCGTAATAGAAATTTCATCCCCCTCCTTGGACGAGGTTTGATGAGAAATGCCAAGGCCGCCTGGCCGATTCACCCGCCCGCCAAGCATAAGATTGGACAGGCCATGTAAAACCGGAGACAATTGTGCCATTAATGAGCTCAACTGGCCTCTTAATTGTCGGCGAATGCTCCTTCAACTTTTGCGCGCACCCGCCGAGCGGAATATCCTGCGAGTGCCCGATGACACCGGGATGTCCTCCCAACATCTTCTTGCGTGATGTCACGCCCGATCAGGTCAAGCGGGCACCTGCCCACGGGTTGTAAAATCCTGTCCCATGTATATGATGTAAGGTGCCATGGGGTCAAAACCTTACATTGATGAGCCCGTTTTATGGATGTGAAAGAGGTGCAGTGATAGTCAATTTAAAAGTGCAATGGCCTTCCCTGATCTACAAGAGAGTTCAGCCACTGATAAATTAGTTTGAAAGTGAGCTTTTGTGAATATGAAGGCTGTGGGTTTGAATTTTTGCATGGGAGTTGAACATGATGGCTTTGGTTTATGTTAATGTTGAAATTCCTGGTTCACAACTTGATGTTGGACAAGCATTCAGACAGCGCAACAAAAAAAATGGAACTGGGATGAGAGTATTGATGAAGTTAGGTTATATGAGTACCTCAGGTAAATTACAGAATGATGAATTGTTGAAAGTAAATAAAATAACTGAACAGGAGCTGCAAGAGTCAGTGGTCACATTGCTTCCTCGTACCTAGAAACTCATTGCACTCCATTTAAAAAAAAATATGAGAGAGCTGGTGTTTGAATACTTTGTGTGATGGCTACTGTGAAGCTTTTAACAGAAGGGAGATGAGATAAATTTGTTTTAGACAGAGTTGTTATGATGTGGAATGCACTGCCAGAAATGCTGATGGAAGCAGATTAAATAGTAACTTTCAAAAGGGAATTGGATATTTGTTAAAGAAAAAAAATCATAAGGCTATGTGGAACACATTGGACTAATTGGAATAGCTCTTTCAAAGACCCAGCCCAGGCATGTTGAGCTGAATGTCCTCCTCCTGCACTGTTTGGTATTAACTATGAGTGTCTTTATATGTATTAAGCGTAATTAAAAGCCTATGGTTAGAAACGGTAGGCTAAGGCAGTGGAAAATCCATATATAATCTGTGTAAAGAGAAGTGTAAAAGAAATACTCAGGCTGCATGAGTGGAGACCCTTGGTGTACATTTTTACTCAGTGGGCCATACATTACACAGTGTAGGTCAAATCGAATTCACTACCTGGAAAGGGTGACTTTCATTAACTGTTTGAAGATAAGCTTCAAAGCTAATATCCAAGGGAACTCATTTCATGGTGACTGCTTTCAAAAATTACTGTAGATTTATCAGTTCCTAGGCATGTAACAAGGCATTGACCATTATAAAAATAGGGACAGTAGTTAAAAAACACAAATACCAAAATTCCAATAATTTGGCGGATACAAATAATGCTGTTTCTTTTTATTCATTCATGGGATGTGGGCACAGCTGGCTAGGCCAGCATTTATTGCCCATCCCTAATTGCTCCTGAGAAGGTGACGGTGAGCTGCCTTCTTGAATTGTCCATGTGGTGTAGGTATACCCACCGTGCTCTTAGGGAGGGAGTTCCAGGATTTTGATCCAGCGACAGTGAAGGAACGGCGATATATTTCCAAGTCAGAATAGTGTGTGACTTGGAGGGGGACTTCCAGGTGGTGGTGTTCCCAAGCATCTGCTGCCCTTGCCCTTCTAAATGTCTAAGGAGCCTTGGTGAGCTCCTGCAGTACATCTTGTAGATGGTAAACACTGATGCTACTGTGCGTCGGTGGAGGGAGTGAATGTTTATAGAAGGGGTGCCGGTCAAGCGGGCTGCTTTGTCCTGGATGTTGTCAAACTTCCTGAGTGTTGTGGGAGCTGCACTCATCCAGGCCATTGGAGAGTATTCCATCAGACTCCTGACTTGTGCCTTGCAGATGGTGGACAGGTGTTGGGGAGTCAGGAAGTGAGTTACTTGCCTCTGATTCCTAGCCTCTGACTGGCTCATGTAGCCACAGTGTTATTTTGACTAGTCCAGTTTGGTTTCTAGTCAATGGTAACACCCAGGATGTTGATAGTGGGGGATTCAGCGATGGTAATGTTATTGAATGTCAAGGGGTGATGGTTAGAATCTCTCTTTTTGGAAATGGTCATTGCCTGGCACTTGTGTGGTGTGAATGTTACTTGCCACTTGTCAGTCCAAGCCTGGATATTGTCCAGGTCTTGCTGCATTTGAACATGGACTGCTTCAGTATCTGAGGAGTTGCAAATGTTCAGTCATCAGAAAACATCCCCACTTCTGACCTTATGATGGAAGGAAGGTCATTGATGAAGCAACTGAAGATGGTTGGGCCTAGGACACTACCCTGAGGAACTCCTGCAGTGCTGTCTTGGCATTGAGATGATTTACCTCCAACAGCCACAACCATCTTCCTAGGTGTGACTCAAAGCAAAAGAGAATTTTCTCCTGATTCCCATTGTCTCCAGCTTTGCTAGGGCTCCTTATTGCCACACTCGGTCAAATGCTACCTTGATGTCAAGGGCAGTCAGTCTCACTGCACCTCTGGAATTCAGCTCATTTGTCCATGTTTGAACCAAGGCTGTAATGAGGAGCTGAGTGGTCCTGGCGGAACCCAAACTGGGCATCAGTGAGCAGGTTATTGCTAAACAAGTGCCGATTGATAGCAATGTTGATGACCCCTTCCATCACTTTACTGATGATCGAGGGTAGACTGATGGGGAAGTAATTGGCTTAAGTTGGATTTGTCCTGCTTTTTGTGTACAGGACATACGTGGGCAATTTTCCACATTGCCAAGTAGATGCCAGTGTTGTAGCTGTACTGGAACAACCTGGCAAGTGCCACGGCAAGTTCTGGAGGACAAGTCTTCAGTACTATTGCCGGAATATTGTCAGGGTCCATAGCCTTTGCAGTATCCAGTGCCTTCAGCCATTTCATGATGTCACATTGAGTGAATCGAATTGGCTGAAGACTGGCATCTGTGATGCTGGGGACCCCTGGAGAAGGCCGAGATGGATCATCCATTCAGCACTTCTGGCTGAAGATTGTGGCAAATGCTTCAGCCTTATCTTTTGCACTGATGTGCTAGGTTCCTCCATCATTGCGGATGGGGATAATTATGTAGCCTCCTCCTCCAGCAAGTTGTTTAATTGTCCACCACCAGTCTTGACTGGATGTGGCAGGTCTGCAGAACTTAGATCCGATCTTTTAGCTGCGGGCCCACTTAGTTCTGCCCACTGCATGCTGCTAATGCTGCTTGGCACACAAGTAGTCCTGAGTTGTATCTTCTCCAGGTTGATAACTCATTTTTAGGTATGCCTGGTACTGCTCCTGGCATGCCCTCCTGCACTCTTCATTGAGCCCCTGGCTTGATGGTAATGGTAGAGTGGGGGATATGCCAGGCCATGAGGTTACAGATTGTGTTCGAGTACAGTTCTGCTGCTGCTGATGGCCCACAGCACCTCATGGTTGCTCAGTCTTGATTTGCTAGATCTGTTTGAAACCTATCCTAGTTAGCACAGTGATAGTGTCACACAACACGATGGAGGGTATCCTCAATGTGAAGATGGGACTTTGTCTCCACAAGGACTGTGCAGTGGTCACTCCTACCAATACTGTCATGGACAGATGCATTTGCAGGAAGCAGGTTGGTGAGGATGAGTCAAGCATGCTTTATCCTCTTACTGGTTCCCTCACCAACTGCTGCGGACCCAGTCTAGCAGCTATGCCCTTTAGGAGTTGGCCAGTGGTGCTACCAAGCCACACTTGGTGATGGGAATTGAAGTCCGCCGCCCAGAGTACATTCTGTGCCCTTACCACCCTCACCTCCAAGTGGTGTTCAACATGGAGCAGCACTGATTCATCAGTGGGAGGGGGGGGGGGGGTGCGGTACGTAGTAAGCAGCAGGAGGTTTTCTTGCCCATGCTTGACCTGATGCCATGAGACCTCATGGGGGCCAGAGTCTATGATGAGGACTGTATACCACTGTACTACCACCTCTGCTGTCACTGGGAGAGGAGATACCCAGAGATGGTGATGGTGGGGTCTGAGACATAGTCTGTAAAGATGATTCCTTGGATATGATTCCATCAGGCTGTAGCTTGACTAGTCTATGAGACAACTCTCCCAATTTTGGCACAGGTCCCCAGATTGCAGGGTTGAGAGGGCTGGGTTTGCCATTGTCGTTTCTGGTGCCTAGGTCAATGCCAGGTGGCCTGTTTATTGACTTTGCAGCAACTTGATACAACTGAGTTGCTTGCTAGGGCCATGTAAGAGTCAACCACATTACTGCAGATCTGAAATCACATGCAGTTGAGGATGGCAAATTTCCTTCCCTAAAGGACATTAATGAACCAGATGGGTTTTTATGACAATGGTTTCATGGTTATCATCAGGCTTTTAATTCCAGATTTTTATTGAATCCAAGTGCCACCATCTGTCGTGGTGGGATTTGAATCTGGGTCTCCAGAGCATTACCCTGGGTCTCTGGAGTACCAGTCCACTATGCCTCTTCTTCCAGGATTCTGAATTAGGGACTGGCAGTGAATGCTGGCCTAGCCAGCGACACCCACATCCCATGAATGAATTTTAAAAAGTCAAAAATTAAGAATAAAAACATCAGGTCAACCAACACCTGAGAGAGAAAAATAGGTTAATTTCTCGGGTAAGACTAATACTTCTCTTTACAATGCAGGTTGACTAACTCTGCATTTCCAGGAGTTTATTTCTGTTCTTGTTTCAGATTTCTATTTTTCATGCCTTTTACTTTTCATCGAAAGTTGGGATTTGAGGGGTGGTTTCATCGAGCAGGATTTTCCTGGAGATTGTGCGTCCCCATTGGAAAGTGCAGCTCTGTGACTTCACACTTGTTCACACCTCCAGGTTTTGCATCCACTCTTTCAATGCTGACAGGTTCATCGAAGCCTGTATCAATCAAAGCTGGGACAACTTCAATTACAGAAATGGATTTTTGGAGTATGTCCCTAGCTACCCCTTCATTCAGTTACTCGTTCCCATAAACCTTTTATCATCCATTTATTATTCATTCCATTTACTTACCACTTATGGAATCCATATCCGTGCACTGTTGTGGAAGTATTAACATTCCAGGATTCTCCACCTCTTTCTCCTGTTCATTGTTTCAAATTATTTGTCAAAATTTCCAAAATGATTAGTTGATGGCTTGACAGGGTTTTTGCATGAAGATGAACAATTTGATGATTGTACCTTGCTGTCACACTGACACAACTTGACTGCATTCTGTTTGATATTGATGAGACTAACAGCAGCGACTCTGCAGGACATGATACTAGACAGCGACATTCTGTAACTTCAAATGCTCATATTAAAGAAGCAATACTCATTTATAGATCACCTTTCACGGGCCAGGACATCCCAATGCACTTCATATTCAATGCTCTACTTTTGAATAGTCACTGTTGTAATGTAGTGAAATAATGCTTTATTGTCTTTTTCAAGTTATTCACAGAATCTGTGAAGACAAATCATGCCAGACATTTTGAGTATATTTATTTATCCGACTTCCATTCTGACTGAATACATTAAACAAAACAATTAAACTTATTCCGTATTTTCCTTCACTTGTTCTCACTGGAGCAAACAGGATTACAATTAGTCTCTGAAATTTATAAATCGTTTGCTTCTCCTGTCAATCCTTCTGCATTTCTCATTTGTCATTGAAATATTTTTTTGCTTCTTTTCCTATCAACTCCCATTTTTCACCCTCTGTAAATTTGAGCTCATCAAAGACTCTGCTGCTTGTGTCCTAACTCACACCAATTTCTGTTCATCCATCAGCCTCTGTTCATTAGCCTACATTGGTTCCTGGTCCATAAATGTCTCATTTTATAAAGTTTCATTCTTGTTTCCAAATCCCACTGTGGTCTTGCCTCTCTATATCTCTGTAACAATAGCAATAACTTCTCTTCATATAGCACATTTAACATTATGAAATCTCCCAAAGCACCTTACAAGAGCTTTATAAAATAAAGTGTGACACTCAGCCACAAACAGATGACCATAAGCTTGATCAAAGATGTATGTTTTAAGAAGTGTCTTAAAGGAGGAAAGTGAGGTAGAGAGGCAGAAAAATACAGGAATGAAATTCCGAGCTTAGGTCTAGGCAACTGAAGGCACTGTACCAGAATTGGAAGAGCACAGATATCTTGGAGGGTTATGGGATTGGAGGGAGTGTTGTGTGTGTGTGTTGTATGTGTGAGTGTGTGTTGTGTGTGTGTTGTGTCTGTGTGAGTGTTGTGTTGTGTGTGTGTGAGTGTTGTGTGTGTATTGTGTGTGTGTGTTGTGTGTGTGTGTTGTGTGTGTATGTGTGTTGTGTGAGTGTGTGTGTTGTGTGTGTGTGAGTGTTGTGTGTGTGTGTGTTGTGTGTGTATGTTGTGTGTGTGTGTGTGTTTTGTGTGCGTGTGTGTTGTGTGTGTGTGTTGTGTGTGTGTGTGTGTGTGTGTGTGTGTGTGAGTGTTGTGTGTGTGTGTTGTGTATGTGTGTGTGTGTGTGTTGTGTGTGTGTGAGTGTTGTGTGTGTGTGTTGTGTATGTGTGTGTGTGTGTGTGTTGTGTGTGTGTGTGTGAGTGTTTTGTGTGTGTGTGTGTGAGTGTTTTGTGTGTGTGTGTGTGTTGTGCATGTGAGTGTTGTGTGTATGTGTGTTGTGTGAGTGTGTGTGTTGTGTGTGTGTGTGAGTGTTGTGTGAGTGTGTGTGTTGTGTGAGTGTGTGTGTTGTGTGTGTGTGTGTGTGTTGTGTGAGTGTGTGTGTTGTGTGAGTGTGTGTGTGTGTGTGTGTTGTGTGAGTGTGTGTGTTGTGTGTGTGTGTGTGTTGTGTGAGTGTGTGTGTGTGTGTGTGTGTGTGTGTGTGTGTGTGTGTTGTGTGAGTGTGTGTTTGTGTGTGTGTGTGAGTATGTGAGTAAGTGAGTGGACAATATGGCGCGATCAGTTTCACGACAACGTGAAACCAGTTCACGATCGCCTGCTCAGCCCGTTGAAGATGGTCCATGTTCCCCACCGTCAGATGTCGGGAACCTCATTGTAATACATCAGCATATCATTACAAGGCCAGCCCACTGGAGTCGTCCTCCCTGCCGGATCGTCTGCTCACATCAGCGGGAAAACACACCGGCGTGTTTCACAATAGCACATAGAGATGTGCACCCGGCAGGCTGCACTCCCCTCAGGACTTCAAGGTGTGTTTGTCTACCTTGCTTTGGGCAGCACTCACAGTCATCAGCGCCAGACTTCACAGGCAGCACCACATCACTTTCAGGGGAGCTCATGGGCTGGTCTCCACCTACCGGGTCAGCCATAGGCGGGTGGCTTTTCAATGGCTACAGGGTTGGAGCTTCCTTGGGGAAGGGGGAGAAGGCAAGGGAAGAGGCTGCAGGGCGAGGGCTGTACTGGGGAAGGAGAGCATCCCAGGGTGTTTGGGGGGGCACATGTTGATCTGCACAAGTGGCGTCAAGAAGGTGAGGGCTGAGGAGGGAGTCTCTAGAGGAGATGAGACCAGATGGAGATGTGAGGGTATCTGTGTAAGAATGGGAGGTGATGTCTCTGGCAGTGAGCGAGATGCCAGTGAATGTGTGATGGGTTTGAGTGTGTGAGTTTAGGGTGATGAGATGGTTGCCTTACCCTGGCTGTATGTATGATATAATTAATCCTGTATCTGCACTGGGTGGCCAACCTCTTCTGTGCAGCATTGGCACTGATCACCACTGCCATCGCCTACCAAGCCAGAGTGGTAATGTTGCTGTTCCTCCTGCAGCCAGAGCAGGGGTAGAGAACTCACATTGGTCCTCCACAGTGTCCAAAGGGCGCTCGAGGGCTGCAGCCTTGTCTTTCGGGGCCATGTCTTCTTTGCTGCAGTCCTGGGCTGGAAGCACTGAGCACGGCTGGACTATAAATGTGGTGCCTGGAGTGAGGAAGCGGTGAGGTGACGGTGTGTCGGGGAATCGGAGCCTACCCTCCATGGAAAGGGTGTGTTTCCCGGGAATGCATAAATAATGTGGTGGGTTTGGGACAAGACGACTTGGAAATATTTTATCCATTGTCTGCCATGGTGGCTTCTTACGCTGTATAATCCCAATCCCAGCTCATAAATCACACATTCCCAGGAAACACGCTGTTTCCAAGGTGGGCGGGTTCTCATTCTCCCGCCACTCCATCACCTCATTGCTTCATCACACCAGGTGCCACATTTAAAGTGCAGCCGCACACACACATCTTAGTGCTTCCAGCCCGTGACCACCACATGGAAGACAGGATAGCTCGAAAGGCAAAAAGACTGCAACCTGCTCTCCGCTTCAGGGACACGTCCTCCAAAGCCTTTGGAGTGGAGGCCCACGGGATGTCCTCTACCCCCCCCTCTGGGCTCAGGAGAGGCAGCAGCACCACCAGCATGGGAGGCATTGGCAGCGGTGGTCAGTGCCAATGCCCTGCAAGAAAGGACAGCCACCCAGTGCCACCACAGGGTGAATAGTCTCATCCATTCCGCCAGGGTAACTCACTCTTCTCATCACTCTCAACTCACACACTCACAAACCCATCACACACCCACAGGGATCTCATACCTCAAGGGACAAAACCACTAACTCTCACACACACCATCACATCTCCATCAGGCTCCTATCCTCTCGAGCTCACTTCCTCATCCTGTCGATGGCTCCACTCACCACACAAACATTCCACACAGTGCCATGCTTACACCCTCTTGAGGTCAAACTCTCATCGCGCTGACTGGTGAGGACATGAACCGTGCCTGCGGTGACAGTGAAGTCGGTGGTGGACACCCTCGTGAGGATCCTGCACCACATCATCTCTCTGTCAACACAACTGTGAGCTCTCTCTCCTGCTTTTGACTCTGCTGCCATGCACTAATTATCTCTGATTTGGTTCACAGGGAGCTCTGCCAAGCGACCCACTCCCTCAGCCAGCCAGTCCCTCAGCTCCATCCACATCTTCAACTCCAGTCAAGAGGACACCTCCTCCATTGAAGAGCTGGAAATAAGCAGTCTGGAAGACCCATCATAGTGCTTACCCACACCCTCCACCAGCGCAGAGACACCCACCTCGGTGGGACCTCAGGCTCAGGTTCACAATCTGGCGGTCACCACACGGACACATGTCTGCAGCAGGAGGAGGCCGGTTCAGCCGAGCTCCCCAGCACTTAGAGGGCTGCTGGGGTAGAGGCATCTGTGAGGGTCTGGGTCAGAAGATGAGTCTCTGGATTTGGCCTTTCAACTCATCCTGGAGAGTCAGCAGAAGGTGGGGGAACATCACGTTGAGCTGTTGGAAGCCCTCAACAGAGTGGTAAGCGGGTCGGAGGAGTGTGTCCGCCTGCTCTCTGATGAAGTGGTGCCCACATGTGCATGGGTCTGCATGGGGAGGGTGGTGGACACCATGGAGACCGTAGTCCAGCAGGACATGGAGATGTGTGCAGGCCTACATCATCGCGGGAGCCATGGGTGAGTTCCCACAGTGGCAACATGAGAGGGAAACAGGGCACCTCAACATCCCTCCAGGTGCCCCTTCCCCTCAAGGAGCCAGGCCGGGGCCCTTGGGTGCCCGCAGGGAGGAGGAGTGGCAGCTGGACACCCCTCTGTCATCCACTCAGGAATCTCAGAGGCTGTCCCCTGAGTCCTCTTTGCCTGTGGTCCCCTCAACCTCGTCCTCTGTCACCGCAGAGGGAGCAGCTGGCCAATGAGTGATTCTGGAGGGAGAAGTGTGTGAGTGGCTGGGCCTTTCAGAGCCTATTGTAAGCCTCTCCCACACACGTGGATCCTTCACGTATCCCACTCACCTCACTGTCCTGAGCATTTTCAATTCACTTTCAGTTGTCCATCTGAGCTGACCTGTATCTCCGTCCACCCACTGATCACACTCCCATGATCTCGTCCATCATGACTCTTTCACTTTTGATTTAGGCCACATGGTCTGGATTCGCTTTGTCAGAAGCTTCCTTGTCTTTTCCCCTCCCCCAGTCACCCATTTCCTTTCCCCCATCAGAGTTGACCCCCCTGGCATCACCTTCCACCTCCTCTCCATGACCCACCAGGCATAACCCTTTTCTTTTGGAGATGTGCACATTCCCTTCCTTACCGAAAATTCCACTCCCATCCACATTCACCTCCCCGACCTCCTCCTTCCCACCCCCAGGGTCCGTGTCTGCCTCTGAATCCCCACCAACCACCCTCGCCATCCCTTCTGCCGCTCCTGTCAAACCCTCACCCTCCCGCCCAGACTCCACCCCTGCTTAGCCCCTTCCCTTTCCTGACTCCTGAACACACCTTTACTTCATCCTCCAGTCTTACTTCTTCCCCCAACCTTAGTCCTTCCTCCTCCCTGACTCCTCCTTCCACCTTTACTCCCTCCCCTCTCTGGACTCCTTCCAGCCCCAGTCTTCCTCCCCTCTCCGCATCTTCTTCTCCCCGGACTCCCTCCCCTCTCTGCACTCTATTCCCCCTCCAAGCTCCTTCCCTTACACCTTCTACTGCCCCCGTATGCCTACCTCCCCCGTTTCCATCTTCTTCCCTGTTGCCCCTCCTCCCCCTGTATTCAATCTCCCCCTCCCAACCTCACCCCATCCTGATGCCTAGTCCTCTCCCGGTCAATCCTAGACCTTCCTCTCCCACACCCCCGGTATATCTGCCTCTCCCAAACACAGCTGGACCTTCCTCTCCACCCCCTCGACCACCATTCATTGTGAGCAGACCCTCAATGGTGACTTTCCAACTTCTGTGAGCTGTTTCTCAGCAGAGCCATGTCCATGAGAATCCACCCATCATACCATGGATGTTCCTCCAGTGTGCCCTTGCTATTGGGCTCCAGCATCTTCTGCTGCTCAGATGTCCGCCATGTGAGCAAGGCTCTGGCGGTAAGTCCCGACTTCTGCATATCACACTTTTCAAGGCATGTTCTGCACCGGTGTGTAATCATGGTGACGTGGATGGACGATCCAATGGGGGTTGGGTTTGGGGGGGTGGGGGGGGTGGGTGGGCAGTGGTGGTGGGGGGTGGAGGCAGATCCTGGTGGGCTTGCTTCATAATGATATGTACGTGTTACAGTGAGGTTCCCAATGTTTGATGACGGGGAACGCAGCCCACCACCGAGGGGCTGAGTGGACGATTGCAAACTGGTTTCAAAATGTCGTGAAACTGATTTCTGGCCTTCTTGGCATACAGTCTGCTCGTGCCACCAAACACAGACAACATCAACGGGCATGGAACGTTCCGCCCTAGGAGTGAGCCTGGCACACACACTCTGACCCTCTCATACTCTAATGGTCATTTTTATTAATTACTCTTTTTTATTTTTAGCTTAATTGGATTATTATGACATTGCTGAGCAAAAATAAAACAATTGTTTCTCTTCTTAATACCTCAACTTTTTATTTTGAAATTCAGTTTAACATTGTGCCAAACCTCTTTCTGAAATTTGTTCATCAGCCCCTAGAGTGATGAAAGGAATGGACATGTGGCCGCCACCTCCCCATCCCCCCACCACCCTCACCGCACCCCCCTCCCCACCGCACCCACCTCCCCCCCCCAACCCTCACCGACCCCCCCACCCCCCACCCCCCCCCCACCCCCCCCACCCCCAATCGAAAAGGTTGGACAAGCCTGGGCCAGAGGAAGGGAGGGACATGGCAGAGCCAGCTGATTGGATTGTCTCAATCTTGGTGACAAAGAAGCCCATGAGCTCCTCACAATTGGTATTGGAGATGAAGGTGGAGGGGACGGTGGAGAGGGGGTTTAAGAAGATGGTCAGCAGCTGAGAAAAGAAGCCATGGGTCATCTCTACATTCCAGGAAGATCCTGGAATAGTGAGCAGGCTTAGCAGACGAGAGTAGGGCCTGATGGTGTTTTAAGTGGTCCAGCCAGATGTGGCGATAGATGGCTAAGCCAGTTTTGCACCATATCCTTTCAACTCTGCATCCCTGGGACTTGAGTGAGTGGAGACGAGTGCCATAGCAGAGGGAATGGCCAGGGTAATAGAGAATAAAAATTTTATTGGGGACTAGAACATCAAAGGTGATGATGAGTGCATGGATGAGTAAATCAATAGCTGATGTTGCAGCAAACAGCGGGAACAAATGCTAGATAATTGGGATTTTGAAAGGCAGTTGTAAATGAATTGAGGGGTAGCTTTTACCAAGGACAGGTGCAGAAAGAGGTAGAGTTGGGGCATGGAAGGGGGACTTGAGTGCAGAGCGATGCAGGGAAATGATCAGAGATGCCTGATTTGTGATTGACCCTTTGGAAGTAGCGAGATGTGAAATGGCAAAGTCAAGGGGTGGCCATGAATATGGATAGGGGAGTTTACATGGAGGGTAAGACTTAACAAGGGTAAAAGGGCAGCAAACTCAGAGGGAAGAGAGTATGATGAGTTGAGATAAAGGTTGAAATCACTAAGGATGGGAAGTCATTCAGTGCAGAGCAAGTAGTGAAGATATCTTGGTAAGAAAATTTTAATCCTACCGGGAAGATGATACAGAATGACGATTTTGAAAGAGTGATGGGAGGGGTGGAACAAGGGGAACCTGCTCAAAGCAGGTGAAAGTTCCAGAGGAGTGCGGGGGGGTGTTTGGTAGAGGGGGGTGATAGTCATGCCAAGCTATGATCTTGTGCTAAGCACCACACCACCACCACGGCAAGTGATGGAAGATGTAGCCAGGACAGGTGCCTTCATTAAGCGGGAAGGTATCATCAGTCCCTGAGCCAGATTTCCCATTAAGGCCTGTAATCTCCTCCAGCCCCACAACACCCTAAGCCACTCAACTCCAACTCCACCCACTAAAGGTCCAGGAATTCAGAGTTGAAAGGATATGGCGCAAAACTGGCTTAGCCATCTCTTGCCAGAACTGGCTGGACCACCTAAAACACCATCAAGTCCGAATCTCATCTGCACTTCTCCTATTCTGGCCTCCGGAGCTTCCCCCATTTTCATCACTCCACCACTGTGCCTTCAGCTGCCTAGAACCTAAACTCTGGACTTTCCACCGCTCTACCTCTCTTTCCTCTTTAAAACACTTCTTAAAACCCACCTCTTTGACCAAGTTTTTAGCCATCGACCTGGATAGCACCTTAAGTGACTTGCTGTGAAGCATCTTGGGAGGTTTGACTACTTTAAAGAGGCTATAGAAATGAAATTTGTTGTTTACAGTTTTGTTTTGCTTTGCTTTATGTTTCTCTGTGCTCTTTTTCTGCCTTTTTTTTTCCTGTCTCATTTCATTCTATTTGTATTCTTTCAGGCCACCCTCCTCTCTCTTTAGCCTACATAGCTCCTCAGTTAATTTAATTGTTACTGTGTTTTTTCACTCCCTCCAAGTCCCCATGCGCAGAACCCTGAGATGAGATTGATAAGCACACTGCTGTTACAACAAAAAACATTGGCATCAGCTTTCAGCAGGGAGGAATGAAAGAGGAAATAAATTATGCTAAATGGGAAACTTGTGGAGATTACCACACCAGTGAGAATGACATTGTCTTGTACAGTTCTCAATTTATATATTCCGAAAGCTTGCACCATCATTTCACATCAGTCTGGAAAGCAGAAGAAGATTTGATTAATGAATGGCAGAGGAACTTTATAACAACATGAGAATAAAAGTCATCATAGCAGTGAATGTTATTGCCAGTGAAACAGTGTAAACTGGAGTCAGAGGGAGAAATCCATTCTCATGCAGATTGCTGGTGTAAGGCAGAAAATCCTTAAGTAATTCTGAACTTGTTCTCACACTGAACAATTTCTCCTTAAACTCCTCTCACTTCCTCCAAATAAAAGGTGTGGCTATGGGTACCCGCATGGGCCCCAGCTATGCCTGTCTCTTTAAGGGGTATGTGGAACATTCCTTGTTCCAGTCCTACTCCGGCCCCTCCCACAACTCTTTCTCCTGTACATCGATGATTGCTTCATGCTCTCGTCTGGACCTGGAAAAATTGATTAATTTTGCTTCCAATCTCCACCCCTCCATCATTTTCACATGATCCATCTCTGACACTTCCCTTCCCTTCCTTGACCTCTCTGTCTCAATTTCTGGTGATAGACTGTCCACCAATATCCATTACAAGCCTACCGACTCCCACATCTACCTCAACTACAGCTCCTCACACCCCGCTTCCTGTAAGGACTCCATCCCATTCTCTCAGTTCCTTCACCTCCGTCGCATCTGTTCTGATGCCACTTTCAAAACCAGTTCCTCTTTCATGTCTTCCTTCTTCCTTAACCGAGGTTTTCCACCCAAAGTGGTTGACAGGGCCCTCAACCGTGTCCGACTCATCTCCCGCGCATCCGCCCTCACACCTTCCTCTCCCTCCCAAAACCATGATAGGGTTCCTCACTTATCACCCCACCAGCCTCCGCATTCAAAGGATCATCCTCCGCCATTTCCACCAACTCCAGCATGATGCCACCACCAAACACATCTTCCCTTCACCCCCCACCCCCGGCAGCATTCTGCAGGGATCGTTCCCTCCGGGACACCCTGGTCCACTCCTCCATCAACCCCCACACTTCAACCCCCTCCACGGCACCTTCCCATGCAACCACAGAAGGAGCAACACCTGCACCTTTACTTCCTCTCTCCTCACTGTCCAAGGGCACAAACACTCCTTTCAAGTGGAGCAGCATTTCACTTGCACTTCCCTCATTTTATTCTACTGCATTCGTTGCTCCCAATGCGGTTTCCTCTACATTGGAGAGACCAAACGCAGACTGGGTGACCGCTTTTCAGAACACCTTCGGTCTGTCTGCAAGCATTACCCAGATCTCCCTGTCACTTGCCAGTTCAACACTCCACCCTGCTCTCATGCCCACATGTCCATTGTTGGTTTGCTGCATTGTTCCAGTGAAGCTCAACGCAAACTGGAGGAACAGCACCTCATTTTCCGACTAGGCACTTTACAGCCTTCCGGACTGAATATTGAATTCAACAATTTTAGATCATGAACTCTCTCCTCCATCCCCACCCCTTTTCCGATCCCTCCTTTTTTTTCCCCAATAATTTATATAGATTTTTCTTTTCCCACCTATTTCCATTATTTTTCAATGTATTTCCATCCATTGTTTTATCTCTACCTTTTAGCCTATTTCAATCCCTTCCCTTCACCCCACCCCCACTAGGGCTATCTGTACCTTGCTCGTCCTGCTTTCTACCCTTAATTAGCACATTCCTCAGATAATATCACCACCTTCAACACCTCTTTGTCCTTTTGTCTGTGACATCTTTTGGTTATCTCCACCTATCACTGGCCCTCTATCCAGCTCTACCTGTCCCCCCCCCACTTTTAAACCAGCTTATATTTCACCTTTCTTTTATTTTTACTTAGTTCTGTTGAAGAGTCATACGTACTCGAAACGTTAACTGTGTCCCTCTCCGCAGATGCTGCCAGACCTGCTGAGTTTTTCCAGGTATTTTTATTTTTATTTTTGTTTTGGATTTCCAGCATCCACAGTTTTTCGCTTTCATTCTTAAGTTATATTGCTCCTCTAGAGCCCTCTTAAATACTCGACAGACCTTATACACAGCGAAAGAATGAGTGCAGCATGTTAATAGCAAACCCCCCTCCCCACACATCCTCCCTGCTCAAAACCCCACCACCTTTCCAAGCTCCTGCCAAACTGCACTACGCAGCTGGATTGAATACAAACCACTTGCCATATTTTATTGTGAAAATTTTTATGAAAGGAAAGGCCTTTGGGGGATCCACAAAGCAAAACAGCTTGTTATTCAAACTCACGCAGTATCTAGCATAAACCCAGAGTTAGCTGCATACATATGTGTCTTTACTTTGTCATTTACTGCAGCATCACTAGCATCAGTCATAAATTTACAAGGCTACAAAATTTTAAATGTAAGCATGCTTGGTTTTCTACTATTTAGCTTAGAATGTTAAATAATTGGGTGAAATCTCGAGGTAAGGACAAGTGTGTAACAGATGCACAAGAGGATTTTCTTTATTAGAATAAATTCAAAACTGTAATTTTCTAAGCTGATCCGTTATAGAGCTATATATTAAACTAAAATGCTTTTATTTGGATTCTACCTTCCTCTCACCTTGCCTCAGTGGTAGCATTCTTGCATCTGAACTGGAAGGCTGTGGGTTGAAGTTACACTCCAACGTCAGACTATATAATCTCAGCTCATATTCAGTGAAGTATTGAGAGGTTTGCTGTACTGTCAGACATGATACCGTTCAACTGAGACGTTAAATCAAATTGCTGCCTGTTTATTCAAGGAGAGGTTAAAAAAATAAATCCGTGGCACTATTCAAAGAAGGGTGGGATAGTTCTCCTGGTGTCCTGCACAACATGTATAACTCTCAACTAATGCCAGCAAAAACAGATTAAGTACTTATTTATTCCCGTGCTGTTTGTGGGATCTTGCTGTGTGCAATATGGCCGCTTATTTACCTACAAAAGAAGAGTGACCATATTCAAAAGTGAAGCACTTTAGGGTGTCCTGCAGTTGTGAGAGGTGAATATTCTTTCTCTTCTGTTTTGAAAATAGAGACATGTTATCACTTTATTGAACAGTGGGCTTCATTTTCCAAATCTGGACATTTTCCTTCTGAGTATTTTTTAAAATTTAATTTGAGAAAGAAATGATTTTCACTTCAGGAAGTGGATTTTTCTGAATAGAAACAATTTTTCTTTTTTTTTGATTAATGTCTGTAATTTCACTTTTTGCTGTTCCTTAAACCCATTCTAGATTCCTCCATATAGAAGGTGACTGGCGCCCCCCTGGGGTCATCCTCAGGAATAGCTCTGATGCCTTTCTTCGGCTGAACCAAAAGGAGGACCAGGAAATCAATACCTCCCCGGTCAGCCTTTCCCTATTCCTGCAATCCAATGGAGATTGACACACCTGCCTCTCACACAAGGTCATTCTAACAGATGTAAATTTAAGAGCTTCTCTTAGGTTCAAGGAGCCTACTCCTTCACGTGGCTGGCCCCCAGTATATAGTAATCTTCTTATATTGAGTTGATGCAACAACACAACAATAAATCTCAGGATGAATCAGGCAAGTGTCAATGGGGCTATTAATGGAGTCCTGCACAACATGCCAGTGCAGGCTCATAAATAATCTGCCTTATGCCATCCTAGGCCATGCCAAATACTTGAGAACTTCAAAATTAAATCATGTTCCAGACATAATCAAACAAATCAAAATGCATCTAATCCTACTCAGTGGGTAATGGCACCCTGCAGGCTGACTGTCAGAAATATCAGGTAATCTTCTTTCGACTGTGCATATTTCATGACGCTGCAGCGACAGTCTCATTGTCTTTTTTGATATCAACCCAGCTGGAGAAGGAAGCATCCAAAAAATTAAAACCCCAGATGCTCAATTCCAATTTATAGGCTCAATGCTAATTCATTGCAAATCAAGCAAGAGCATGCTATGCAGCCAGCAGAAATGCGATTGAGACATGCAGCGCACAGTTGGCGCAGCTGAATGGTGCCCATGTTTGCAGCCGCTTCTGCTTTGGACACCTTGTGCCAGGGGCAGGGTGTGTCATTGCAGGGAGTGGCATTTAGTTCGAACCTGCTCAATTTCACACTCTATTTGTTCCCTCCAGGTCTCACTGGGGCTGCTGAGTTGAGGAGTGAGGAGGTGGTTTATGGTTTCACACACAAAGGGAGATGAGCTTTCGCTGCTCTTGGGTGTAGACATGTGTAAGAAAATGCAAGTCATCCTTCAGTGTAGCTGCTGACATTTTAAGGAGGCACAACCGATAACTGAGGGAGCAGGCACATGGCCTAATGTAGCTCCAATTTCTTATGTTCCAGCTACACAATGTAATTGTAGCTGCAATATGATCATTTTCATCTGATCATCAGTCAAATCTGGGAGGTTGCATAATAACTTCACCTGTCATTGATCAGGACAAGACCTCAAACTTCAAACAGAATGCTACTGCTAAACATGGGTTCATGCGGTTGTAATCTAGTCCCATTATACTTTGAGGTGTTTAGGTTGCTTAACTACAAATAAAAAATGTGCTGATTTGCTGGTGCTATGTGATCAATTCAGATTGTCCAACAGAAGCAAAAACTGAACCAACTTTCTTTTCATGGAATGAAACACTTGTGGTTGAACATCAGCTCCATCCTGCTGACCTTTGACTTGCCTGATACAGGTAGGTGGGTAGGTTAGTTGTGGGGCCTGCTTCCTGGCTGACTGCCAGATCTGGCTAAGACATCAATTTACAGATCCAAGGTGGGCCCAGTCTATGGGAAGGGTCACTCTGGCTGCCCACCCTCTTCTGTGGTTTTGCCTAAGACCAGGTGACCCTGGACAGGGAGCATGCAGTTACTTGCTGGTGGGCTTGAGACCAGCAGTGGGCCCTGCAGAGCATACAATGTCTGATAGATGCAGCCAATAACATTATGATGCTGCTTCATAAGTTTCCTTTTGGTTCCAATGATTTAGTCTTTATCTTTAAGTCAAAGGTCAGCAGGGTGGAGCTGGCATTCAACCACAAGTGTTTCATTCCATTAAAAAAAAGTTGGTTCAGTCATTGCTTCTGTTGGATAGTCTGAATTGATCATATAGCACTAGCCAATCAGCACATTCTTTATCTGATGGTAAGCAAACTATATATCTCAATGTATAATGGGACTAGATTACAACCCCATTAACCCCATTACAGTTGTAGCATTCATAATGTAATTTGAGGTACTGTCCTGATGGTGTTCCAGTCTATCTGCTGCTCTTGTCCTTCTAGATGGTAGTGGTCATAGGTTTGGAAGGTGCTGTCAAAGGAGCCTTGATGAATTCCTGCAATACATCTTGTAGATGGTACACACTGCTGCCACTGTGCGTCGGTAGTGGAGGGAGTGAATGTTTGTGGATGCTTTGTTCTGGATGGTGTCAAGCTTCTTGAGTATTGTGGGAGCAGCACTCATCCAGGCAAGTGGGGAGTATTCCATCACATTCCTGACTTGTACCTTGTAGATGGTGGACAGGCTTTGGGGAATCAGGAGATGAGTTACTCATCACAGGATTCCCAGCCTCTGACCTGCTCTCGTACCCACAGTATTTATATGGCTAGTCCAGTTCAGTTTCTGGTCAATGGTAACAACCAGGATGTTGATGGTGGGAGATTCAGTGATGGTAATGTCACTGAACATCAAGGGGTGATGGTTGGATTCTCTCTTGTTGAAGATGGTCATTGCCTGACACTTATGTTGCGCAAATGTTACTTGCCACTAGTCAGCCCAAGCCTGGATATTGCATTTAGACATGGACTACTTAAGTATCTGAGGAGTCACAAGTGGTGCTGAACATTGTGCAATCATCAGCGAACATCCCCACTTCTGACCTTATGATGGAAGGAAGATCATTGATGAAGCAGCTGAAGATGGTTGGGCTGAGGGAACTACCCTGAGGAACTCCTGCAGTGATGTCCTGGAACTGAGATGACTGACCTCCAAAAACCACAACCATCTTCCTTTGTGCTAGGTATGACTCCAACCAGTAGAGAGTTTTCCCCCTGACTCCCATTGACTCCAGTTTTGCTAGGGCTCCTTGATACCACACTCTGTCAAATGCAGCCTTGATGTCAAAGTCAGTCACTCTCACTTCATCTCTGGAGTTCAGCTCTTTTGTCCATGTTTGAACCAAGGCTGTAATGAGGTCAGGAGCTGAGTGGCCCAGGCAGAACATAAATTGAGTGTCAGTGACCAGGTTATTGCTAAGCAAGTGCTGCTTGATAGCACTGTTGATGATCCTTCCATTACTTTACTGATAATGGAGAGAAGACTGATGGGGCAGTAATTGGATGGGTTGGATTTGTCCTGCTTTTTGTGTACAGGACATACCTGGGCAATTTTCCACATAGCTGGGTAGATGCCAGTGTTGTAGCTGTACTGGAACAGCTTGACTAGGGGCGCAGCAAGTTCTGGAGCACAAGTCTATTTGCCAGAATATTGTCAGGAACCATAGCCTTTGCCAGTGTCCAGTGCCTTCAGCTGTTTCTTGATATCAAGTGGAGTGAATCGATTTGGCTGAAGACTGGCATCTGTGATGCTGGGGACCTCTAGAGGGGTCCGAGATGGATTATCCACTCAGCACTTCTGGCTGAAGATTGTAGTAAATGCTTCAGCCTTATCTTTTGCACTGATGTGCTGGGGTCCTCCATCATTGAGGATGGGGATATTTGTGGAGCCTCCTCCTCCAGTGAGTTGTTTAATTGTCCACAACCATTCACATCTGGATGTGGTAGGACTGCAGATCTTAGATCAGATCAGTTGGCTGCAGGATCACTTAGTTTTGTTTATCACTTGCTGCTTATGCTGTTTGGCATGCAAGTAGTCCTGTCTTATAGCTTCACCAGGTTGACACCTCATGTGCTTCTCCTGGCATGCCCTCCTGCACTCTTCATTGAAACAGTGTTGATGTCCTGGCTTGGTGGTATTGGTAGAGCAGGGGATATGCCAATGGCTATGAGGTTACAGATTATGTTCGAGTACTGATGGCCCACAGCATCTCATGGATGCCCAGTCTTGAGTTGCTAGATCTGTTGAAAATCTATCCCATTTAGCACGTTGATAGTGCCACACAACACAATGGAGAGTATCCTCAATATGAAGGCTGGAATTCGTCTTCACAATGACTGTGCGGTGGTCACTCCTACCGATACTGTCATGGACAGATGCATCTGTGGCAGGCAGGTTGGTGAGGATGAGGTCAAGTATGTTTTTCCCTCACCACCTGCTGCAGACCCAGTCCAGCAGCTATGTCCTTTAGGACTCAGCCAGCTCCGTCAGCAGTGGTGCTACCGAGCTACTCCACCCAGAGTACGTTCTGCTCCCTTGCCACCCTCACTGCTTCCTCCAAGTGATATTCAACATGGAGGAGCACTGATTCATCAGCTGAGGGAGGGTGGTAGGTGGTAATCAGCAGGGGGTTTCCTTGCCCATGTTTGACCTGATGCCATGAGACTTCATGGGGTCCGGAGTCAATGTTGAGGACTCCCAGGGCAACTCCCTCCTGACTGTATACCACTGTGCCACCACCTCTGCTGTGTCTGTCCTGCCAGTGGGCCAGGGGGACAGGGCATACCCAGGGATGGTGATGGTGGTGTCTGGGACATTATCTGTCAGGTGTGATTCCGTGAGGATGATTCTGTTAGGCTGTTGCTGTTGCTTGACTCATCTGTGAGCCAGCTCTCCCAATTTTGGCACCATTTCCGGTACCTAGGTTGATGCTGAGTGGTCTGTCTAGTTTCATTATGTTTTTGTGACTTTGCAACAACTGAATAGCTTGATAGGACATTTCAGAGGGCATTAAGAGTCATTGCTGTTGGGTCTGGAGTCACTTGTAGGCCAGACAAGGACAACAGATTTCCTTCCCTAAAGGGCTTTTACCACGGTCGACAATGGTTCCATGGTCATCGTTAGACTTTTAATTGCAGATTTTTATTGAATTCAAATTCCACCCTCTGCTGTGGCAGGATTTGAACCCGGGCCCTCAGAGAATTAACCTGGGCCACTGGGTTACTCATACAGCAACAATACCACTACACCATTGCTTCCCATGTGGGCCAGTCCAGGTAAGGACCTATTTCTTTCCCTGAAGGGGCATTAGTGAACTAGGTAGGTTTTTAATGATAGTTTCATGGTCATCATAACTGAGACTAGCTTATTTTAATTCCAGATTTATTAATTGAATTCAAATTTCACCAGCTGCCATGATGGGATTTGAAACTTTATTACATTTGTCACTGAGAGTGGACAGAGTTAATGTTTTCACCCGTGTTTGTTAGTCTGTTAGTCCATTAACAATATGTTTCAAAAACTAATGGATGAATTTCAATGAAACCTAATACACAGATAAAGTATGGCCCATAGATCAGTTCTTAGCAAAGATACACATCCTGGAATTTTTTTAAAGGATCTGGAAACATTGGGAGATAGGGCGAATTGACTTTTTTAAAAAAAGAATATTGTTGATTGTCTTAGAATGTGATGGATTGTCTCAGCTGCTGTGGTGGAATTTGTCACAGCTGTCATAATGTGAGCAGAGTTTTCAGAGCAGGTTGTTGGATGTGGATTGGCCTTGAGCCTCCTCAATGAGATAGAACTTCTTAATAAAAAGATTTCTTTATTCAGCTTTTTACTTACAAAGCATTAACATGACAGGGAAAAGCCTCAAGGAAGAACTGCATGATTGTAATAATTTTGGGTTAACACAGCGTGGTGGGGGTATGTGCTCTACTGGGTGCCCTCTTCACTTGTTCTGAGACTATGACCGTTGTTTTTGATTCCCCAGCCGGGGGAAATACCCCTCTTAACATATACCCTGACAAGCCCCTTAAGAATTTTACGTGTTTCAATGATATTACCTCTCATTCTTCAAAAATCTATGGAATATAGGTCTATTCTAGTCTATTGCTCCTCATAGGACAATCTCTTTATCCCAGGAATCAGTCTAGTAAATGATTGTTGCACTCCTGCTAAGATAAATATATCCTTCCTTAGGTGCAGAGACCATGACATAATAGTTCAGGCATGGTCTCAACAGTCCTGTGAAATTGTAGTAAGATTTCTATTCTCTTATAAGTTCTACATGCTAATGTCAACTCACTTGCCATTCAGAATTTTATTTAAAAATAATGGAGAGACTTGAAATGCTGGCATTGTGTTATCTCAAAGTTAACAATTGAATAAATGAATGCCTATTCTTGCATTTTGAATATTCAATAAACTGGGCTCCCTCTGTGGAATTGAAGTGACCAGACTTCCAGCTTTTCATCAAAATGATGTAATTGCAATGGTTAGAACGGAATAATAAATCACTACTCTGCTTGCCTATTGCCCACAATCAAATGCTAAACATCATTCTGTTCAATCAACCAATATATGTCATTGCAGCTTTTGGTTTATCATCGTCAACTTTATCAACATTTGCTGCACCTAAATTTTGCCTGTTCCCCAAGCCCATCTCTCATCGTCACCACAATATGTCTGCCAGAAAAGTGGGTGGATATTGTATAAGGTCAGAATTAGTAACGTTCTGTCATACATAAAAGACCCTTACAGGGAAAGATGGTTTGATGGTTATTTTGATTGTTTTGAGTAGCAATGCAACTTTGTGCCAAAGAAAACCTGGAAAGAAAAAGGCTATTTGGCCCTTAACCCTGTTCTGTCCTGAAACTCTATTTTTGAATCTCCCTAAGCATGTTCCTAACCTTACCATAACCATGTAACTGTTCCCATCAGTCGCAGCCTACATCACCTTTGACTGTGACCATGGAGCATTATCTCTTCTTCTCTTTTAAGACCTCTCTGCAGACTTTGACATTGTCAACCATACCATTTTTGCCCAATGGCTATCCTCTACTGACCAGCTCAGTGGAACTTCACTCACCTGGTTCCACTCTTACCAATCCAATTGTAGCCAGAGCATCTCCAGCAATAGCTTTTCCTCCTGTCCCTGCATTGTTAACTCTGAAATTCCCCAAGGCTCTATCCTTGGCCCCTTCCTCTTCCTCATCTACATTTTATGCCTTGGTGACATTATCCATAGATGTGGGTTCAGGTTATACATGCACAGTGAGGACATGCAACTCTACCTCTCTCCCACCCTTCTTGATCCCTCTCTCTGCCTCTGTTTTTTCAAACTTCTTCTCTGACCTCCAGACCGAGAAGAACTGTAATTTCCTCACGTTAAACATTTGAACCCAGACGCTGTCATCTTCGACCCCTGCCACAATCTCTGTATCCTCTGGCCTCAAGGATCCCATTCACTTCATCCCACTATCGGCCACCATGCTTTTAACCACCTAAGCTCTGGAACTGAGCCCTTAAACCTGTCTATCTCTCCCCATGCTCCTTTAAGTCCCTCCCTAAAACTCACTTCTTTGACCAAGGTTTTAGTCGCACTTCCTAAAATCTCATTCTTGGGTTCAGTCTCCTATCAGATTGCCCTTCTGAAGCACCTTGGGATTCTTTTCTACATCTCAGGTGCTATATAAATGCAAACTATTGTTTTTACAGGTGATGTTTTTAGTATTTTGTTATGATACAGCAGTTAGTAAAGGCTGAGTTGTTAAATCCCAGAGGGAAATATGAACAACCGTCTTAACCTATATTTTCAATTGGTATGTTTGAGATGCAGCTCTGGATTCAGAAATGAAACCACCAAGCCTCAAGAGATTTTTTGTATAAACCAAATTGAACATTTATTAATTTAACAAGAAATTAAGCACATACATGTCTACAAATTACTACCATAATAACTTTTAAACAAATCCCCAAATTAATCACTCCCAGGTAAATCTTCTCCAAGGCAACAATAACCCATAAACTTTAAACAGACACCAGGTAAAGCACAGTTGACCTTATGAATTCAAAATGAGGTCCCTTGAAATTTGGTTCCTTTGCAGACACAGTTGTAGGGCTTTCAGGCTGCTTAGATCTTACATGCCTCTGACCTGCTCACACAGAACTCCTTTCTATTTATATCTAGCCTTCCCTTTGAAAGTAAATTCTCAATGTATCACTAGGTCTTTGAACTCTACCTCTTCTAACACTAAAACCCCTTTCATGGCACCAATTTTATTAGTAGTATAAGCACAGTGCTTGGTGTCTCCTAGCTAGGTGCAAGATTTTACTCCCTTCTTTTGAATGGTTTATTTAACAAATGCAAATGTATTCTTTACCTTCCAGCCTTATGTCTATCTAACTAACATCTCAAACTATGATACATTAAAGCAGAGATAAAAACAAAAAACCGTGGATGCTGGAAATCCAAAAGAAAAACAGAATTACCTGAAAAAACTCAGCAGGTCTGGCAGCATCGGCGGAGAAAAAAAGAGTTGATGTTGCTAGTCCTCATGACCCTTCAACAGAGCTGAGTGAATATTGGGAGAGGGGTGAAATATAAGCTGGATTAAGGTGGTGGAGGGAGGGAAGGGGGAGAGAAGTAGAGAAGCGGTGTGTGGTTGTAGGGACAAGCAAGCAGGGATAGGAGCAGATAATCAAAAGATGTCACAGACAGAAGAACAAAGAGGTGTTGAAGTTGGTGATATTATCTATACGAATGTGCTAATTAAGAATGGATGGCAGGGCACACAAGGTACAGCTCTAGTGGGGGTGGGGTGGAAAGGCTAGCGGGGCATAAAAGATTTAAAAATAATGGAAATAGGTTGGAAAAGAAAAATCTATTTAAATTATTGGAAAAAACAAAAGGAAGGGGGAAGAAACAGAAAAGGGGTAGGGATGGAGGAGGGAGTTCAAGATCTAAAGTTGTTGAATTCAATATTCAGTCCGGAAGGCTGTAAAGTGCCTAGTCGGAAGATGAGGTGCTGTTCTTCCAATTTGCGTTGGGCTTCACTGGAACAATGCAGCAAGCCAAGGACAGACATGTGCACAAGAGAGCAGGGTTGAGTGTTAAAATGGCAAGCGACAGGGAGGTTTGGGTCATTCTTGCGGACAGACAGAAGGTGTAATGCAAAGCGATTGCCCAGTTTACGTTTGGTCTCTCCAATGTAGAGGAGACCACATTGGGAGCAACGAATGCAATAGACTAAGTTGGGGGAAATGCAAGTGAAATGCTGCTTCACTTGAAAGGAGTGTTTGGGCCCTTGGACGGTGAGGAGAGAGGAAGTGAAGGGGCAGGTGTAGCATCTTTTGCGTGGGCATGGGGTGGTGCCATAGGTGGAGGTTGAGGAGTAAGGGGTGATGGAGGAGTGGACCAGGGTGTCTCAGAGGGAACAATCCCTACGGAATGCCGCCACGGGGGGTGAAGGGAAGATGTGTTTGGTGGTGGCATCATGCTGGAGTTGGCGGAAATGGCGGAGGATGATCCTTTGAATGCGGAGGCTGGTGGGGTGATAAGTGAGGACAAGGGGGACCCTATCATGTTTCTGGGAGGGAGGAGAAGGCATGTGGGCGGATGCACGGGAGAAGGGCTGGACACGGTTGAGGGCCCTGTCAACGACCGTGGCTGGAAAACCTCGGTTAAGGAAGAAGAAGGAAATGTCAGAGGAACTGTTTTTGAAGGTAGCATCATCAGAACAGATGCGACGGAGGCGAAGGAACTGAGAGAATGGGATGGAGTCCTTACAGGAAGCGGGGTGTGAGGAGTTGTAGTCGAGGTAGCTGTGGGAGTCGGTAGGCTTGTAATGGATACTGGTGGACAGTCTATCACCAGAAATTGAGACAGAGAGGTCAAGGAAGGGAAGGGAAGGGAGATAGACCACGTGAGAATGATGGAGGGGTGGAGATTGGAAGCAAAATTAATAAATTTTTCCAGGTCCTGACAAGAGCATGAAGCAGCACCGAAGTAATCATCGATGTACCGGAGAAAGAGTTGTGGGAGGGGGCCGGAATAGGACTGGAACAAGGAATGTTCCACATACCCCATAAAGAGACAGGCATAGCTGGGTCCCATGCGGGGACCCATAGCCACACCTTTTATTTGGAGGAAGTGAGAGGAGTTAAAGGAGAAATTGTTCAGTGTGAGAACAAGTTCAGCCAGACGGAGGAGAGTAGTGGTGGATGGGGATTGTTCGGGCCTCTGTTCGATGAAGAAGCTAAGGGCCCTCAGACCATCCTGGTGGGGGATGAGGTGTAAAGGGATTGGACGTCCATGGAGAAGAGGAAGCGGTTGGGGCCAGGGAACTGGAAATTGTTGATGTGACATAAGGTGTCAGAGGAATCACGGATGTAGGTGGGAAGGGACTGGACAAGGGAGAGAGAAGGGAGTCAAAATAGCGAGAAATGAGTTCCATGGGGCAGGAACAGGCTGACACGATCTGTCTACCGGGACAGTCCTGTTTGTGGATTTTGGGTAGGAGGTAGAAGCGGGCCATCCGAGGTTGGGAGACTATCAGGTTTGAAGCTGTGGGAGGAAGATCTCCAGAGGGGATGAGGTCAGTGACAGTCCTGGAAACAATGGCTTGATGTTCAGTGGTGGGGTCATGGTCCAGGGAGAGGTAGGAGGAAGTGTCTGCGAGTTGACACTCAGCCTTCCTGAGGTAGAGATCAGTGCACCAGACAACAACAGCACCACCCTTGTCAGTGGGTTTGATGACAATGTTAGGGTTGGACCTGAGAGAACAGAGTGCAGTAAGTTCAGAGAGAGACAGATTAGAATGGGTGAGAGGAGCAGAGAAATTGAGACGACTAATGTCGCGCCGACAGTTCTGAATGAAAAGATCAAGAGAAGGTAAGAATCCAGAGGGAGGGGTCCAGGTGGAGGGAGAATATTGGAGGTGGGTAAAAGGATCTGTTGAACGGGGAGAGGACTCCTGCCCAAAGAAGTGAGCCCGGAGACGAAGACGGCGGAAGAAGAGTTCAGCATCGTGCCGAGCCCGAAATTCATTGAGATGAGGGCGTAAGGGTATGAAACTAAGTCCTTTGCTGAGCACTGACTCCCTTCTCTCTCCCCTTGTCCATTCACTTCCAACCTACATCTCTGACACCTTACGTCACATCAACAATTTCCAGTTCCCTGGCCCCAATCGCTTCCTCTTCACCATGGATGTCCAATCCCTCTACACCTCCATCTCCCACCAGGATGGTCTGAGGGCCCTTAGCTTCTTCCTTGAACAGAGGCCCGAACAATCCCCATTCACCACTACTCTCCTCCGTCTGGCTGAACTTGTTCTCACACTGAACAATTTCTCTGCTCCTCTCACCCATTCTAATCTGCCTTGACCTCTCTGTCTCAATTTCTGGTGATAGACTGTCCACCAATATCCATTACAAGCCTACCGACTCCCACAGCTACCTCGACTACAGCTCCTCACACCCCGCTTCCTGTAAGGACTCCATCCCATTCTCTCAGTTCCTTCGCCTCCGTCGCATCTGTTCTGATGATGCTACCTTCAAAAACAGTTCCTCTGACATGTCCTCCTTCTTCCTTAACCGAGGTTTCCCATCCACGGTCGTTGACAGGGCCCTCAACCGTGTCTGGCCCATCTCCTGCACATCCGCCCTCACTCCTTCTCCTCCCTCCCAGAAACATGATAGGGTCCTCCTTGTCCTCACTTATCACCCCACCAACCTCCGCATTCAAGGGATCATCCTTCGCCATTTCCGCCAACTCCAGCATGATGCCACCACCAAACACATCTTCCCCTCACCCCCCTTATCGGCATTCCGTAGGGATCGTTCCCTCTGAGACACCCTGGTCCACTCCTCCATCCCCCCTTACTCCTCAACCCCCACCTATGGCATCTCCCCATGCCCATGCAAAAGATGTAACACCTGCCCCTTCACTTCCTCTCTCCTCACCGTCCAAGGGCCCAAACACTCCTTTCAAGTGAAGCAGCATTTCACTTGCATTTCCCCCAACTTAGTCTACTGCATTCGCTGCTCCCAATGCGGTCTCCTCCAAATTGGAGAGACCAAACGTAAACTGGGCGACCGCTTTGCAGAACACCTGCGGTCTGTCCGCAAGAATGACCCAAACCTCCCTGTCGCTTGCCATTTTAACACTCCACCCTGCTCTCTTGCCCACATGTCTGTCCTTGGCCTGCTGCATTGTTCCAGTGAAGCCCAACGCAAACTGGAGGAACAACACCTCATCTTCCGATTAGGTACTTTACAGCCTTCCGGACTGAATATGGAATTCAACAACTTTAGATCTTGAGCTCCCTCCCCCATCCCCACCCCTTTTCTGTTTCTTCCCCCTTCCTTTTGTTTTTTCCAATAAATTATATAGATTTTTCTTTTCCCACCTAATTCCATTATTTTTAAATCTTTTTTTTAAGCCCTGTTAGCCTTTCCACCCCACCCCCACTAGAGCTGTATCTTGTGTGTCCTACCATCCATTCTTAATTAGCACATTCATTCAGATAATATCACCACCTTCAACACCTCTTTGTTCTTCCGTCTGTGACATCTTTTGATGATCTGCTCCTATCACTGTTTGCTTGTCCCCACAACCGCACACTTCCCCCCCACTTTTCTCCCCCAACTCCCCCCCACCAACCTTAAACCAGCTTATATTTCACCCCTCTCCTAATATTCACTCAGTTCTGTTGAAGGGTCATGAGGACTCGAAACGTCAACTCTTTTCTTCTCCGCCGATGCTGCCAGACCTGCTGAGTTTTTCCAGGTTATTCTCTTTTTGTTTTGTGATACGTTAAAGCACCCAGACTAGCTGGTTTTAATCCAATTAAGCCACACACAGACACACATAGACACAGACCCTACTACAATTCCAATTTAAAAATAATTTCCAGTAACATTATACACAGTAATACCTCTTCATGACAATTTCTAGTAACTACCAATCTAAGGCAGATTTTTAGCCATTTCATTCTTCCCTGCCCCCAACTAACACATTCTCATGAAATGACATTAATCATTAATCAAATATTTTTAACGGAGTAGCAGCAGCAATTTACTACCTTTAGGATTTAGTGTTAATGGAGTCCCTTGACAGTGGAAACATGAGGAGCTACTTTGCTCTGGGATATTGAGTTAGCAGGTTAAAAAACAACCATTGCTCATCAGGCCTTGACACAGAATTGAAACCAAATGAAGGTTTGGCTGACATCTAACTCACAGGGATGAAAGGAAGAACAGGAGATAATGATCAGCAATTAGGGCAAGAAAAATATAAAAGTGGAGATCTGGAACCTCACAATTAAAAGAGTCAAAAATATTGAGTTTCAGGCAGGAACATTTAAAAAAAACTTGAAAGAAAGAACATCCTGATGTAGAGCAGCCAAATGTAATGGTCCATGAAGTAATTAAAACTGTACATTAGAGTTTGATTATGGGCTGCAGCAGGAGGTACAGGTGGCAGCAAGGACACATAAATCTTAGTAATGAATGTTAACCACCAACGAGGTGAAACTATTCAAATAACTCATCATGGGTGTGCGAATCTCATTATCACTCTCAGACAGTGCGCTCCTAACCAAAAGCGCAACTGTTGTTATCATATTCTATCTTTTACAAGTCCAGAAACACTATCCCAACACTCAATGAAGAAAGAGTGAACAACAAATTTAGTCCTACTTCAGGGAAAATTGTTCAATTTGTGCCTTCTACATCAGCAAAGGAAATTAATAGATAATACTGATGTGAAACATTGAGATTTTGTATGCAATTTAGTAGAATGTTTTTTTTTAGAAAAAGTAACTTGGACTTGCATGTTGCAATGTTAAAATCTGAATGTTGAAGAACTTGGGATCATTTGGATATGAAATCTGTTCTGGAGGTTGAATTAAATTGGAATGATTAACTATGTTGCCAATCATATAAAATGTGCCTTGTATTAAGCAAAAATCTGTGAGGAAACAATCCTTCCAATTTTGTTCTTCTGCATAAGAGGTTAATAGTTATACTAGCAGTTGTGAGAATGAGGACCTGGGGATGTACCTTTTCCCCATGAACAATGGAGAAATGACTAGGGTTGAAGGGCTAGTCTCCAAAAGGTGTATGGTTCAAGAGCAATGTGTAAGCAGTTGAGATGGTTTCCATGCACATGGATAAGATGATGGATAAATGGGAGAATTCTATGACCTGTATTTGGAACATATTGTACAAAATTTCTCACAATCTTCAGACCACCAGTCTGAGAGACATCTGTGGTAGCAAAACAGCAGTAATTGCTTCTAAGACCATTAGTAACTTCCCGAGTGGCAACTGATAGTGCTAGCATAAATGCTTTGTACAGGATACTTTCCAAGACTTGCTTGTGACTAGGTGCATCAGTGGACGCTGTCAAATGGGTGTATTGGTGAACACTGTTTGAATAGTTGTTATAGAGTTGATTTTCCAGGCAACTTTCCTTGGTGGAAACATTGAACTTTATTTAGAAGACAGCAGCAGCAACTACATGCGGACATCTATATCCATAGCTAAAGAAGAACTCCCTCCTAGAGATTTCCCACGCTACAAACTGATTGGTTTTACAGGTCATGTGATCTTACGATACAGGATTATTCTTAAAGCTACAGTCCTATGTTTATCAAAACTATAATTACTACCTTCCTCCCCATTTAAATTTTCTGTACATTTTGCATTTACAGGGATATTTATCTGATGACATTGCAATATTTACACAGGTCATAAAATTATAAGTTCAGTCTTTCAGGTGGTTTCCTGATCTGTGTGGAACATCACAGCTCCACGGCTTCAGATTCTTTGGCAGGAACCACAATCTCTGGAACCAATAACATCAGGTCCCTCATTAGGCACAGGCAGTTCAGTGTCGTTCACTCCGACAGAGACATTAGACATGTCTGCCCTTGGTTGAATGACTTCAATAGGAACCACAGGTTCAACAATGGTTACAGGTGGGACATCATTTTGTTGGGGTATCTCCCTTCTTCTTAAATGATCCGCGTGTTTATGGGTGATCCGGCCCTCCACTTCCATGTGGTATGACAATGGTCACAGAGCTTATTTTACCAGGTAACCACTTTGGTTCTCCACCGAAATTCCTCACATATACAGCTTTCCCAACAGTAAATTGTCACTCACGACTATGCTAATCATGAGTCGCTTTTTGGTTCCCTTGACTTTTCTCCACCTCCCTCTCCAAATTGGGAAGTATTAGTCTTAGTCTTGTCTGAAGACGATGCCTCATCAGTAATTCTGCAGTTGTTGCACCTGCAGTAGTGTGGGGAGGGGGGTTGTTCTGTAGAGAAATAGGAAATGAGCAAGTTTAGTTTCCAATGATTCACCTGTTAATTTTTTCATTACTGCCTTAAACTTTTGTACTGCTGTTTCAACCAGTCTGTTAGATGACCATAAGACCATAAGACATAAGAGCAGAAATTAGAACTGATGGATGGTATGGTGCAGTCTTCACATGGTTAATACCATTTAGGCTGATAAATCTTTGAAATTCAGCTCTAGTAAACACGGCAGCATCATCTGAGATGATTACTTCTGACAATTCATAGATAGAAAAGCTCTGGCATTATTTTTCTATAGTAGTGCCTGACATTGGCTACTTAACCTCATAAATGTCTAACCACTTGGAATGAGCATCGATAATCAGTAGAACCATGGTTCCAAGGAAAGTACCGACATAACCTATGTGCAATCTCACCCAGGGCCTACCAGGCCACTCCCGTGGGTGTAATGGGGCTGCCACTGGCAACTTCTGCAGCTGTTGGCATTGCACACAGTGTTTAACCACCTTCTTAATATAGCCAACCATTCCCAGCCTCAAAAGACAACTTCATGCAATCATCTTCATTCTTGAGATTCCTGGGTGGGCACTGTATAAGTCTACTAAGAGTCGTCCCCTTCCTTGTGAAGGAACTACTACTCACATATAATAGGGTACCATCTTGACTGCTCATTTCATGCCTTTGGTTGAAAAATTGCTTCAAGTCATCAGGGACTGGTTCCTGGGACCATCCATTAACACCTGGTCTCTCACTCAAGGCAGGGCAGGATGATGATTTGTCCAGTTTCTTATCTGGCTGGCACAGATTGGTGAGGAATCCAAAAAATTCATCACTAATACGATCTCTCTGGGAATTGGGACATGTTCATTGTTCTCTTGCAAAGGAAGGCAACTTAGGGCATCGGCATTGGCTATATGAATCCCTGGTTCATGCACAAAAGCATGTTAATATGCTGCTAAAATTAGAGCCCATCTTTGTATTCTTGCAGAGGCTATGGGAGGTATAGCCTTTTCCTTGCTAAACAGACCCAAAGGTGGTTTGTGGTCTGATACTATTGTGAAGTGTTGCCCATGCACATATCGGTGCTGTTTCTTTACACAAAAATAATTGACAGGCTTTCCTTTTTGATTTGTGTCCTGAATACATAGCTTATCGACCACTCTGCACCGTCATCCATCTTGTGGGATAGCATGGCTCCCACTCCATAGGGGGCCAGTTTTCAACCAAAGACATAAAATGAGCAGTCAAGATGGTATCCTGTTATGTGCATGAGTAGTAGTTCCTTCACAAGGAAGTGGATCGCTTTTAGTAGAGTTACACGGTGCCCATCCAGAAATCTCAAGAATGAAGATGATCGCATGAAGTAGTCTTTTGAGGCCGGGAATGGATGGCGATTTTGGCATCACAGGTTAGCACCAATTCCTTTGTCGAGGCGTAGTATACTAACAAATTTGAAGAGCTCAAGAGCTGTTTGACTTTCATGAAGGTTTCTTCCTGGGGTGACTTCCAAACACAATGCTGGTTTTTCTTTAGCAGTGAATGTAAAGGGGCTAGGACCATTGATAAGTTTGGTAGGAATCAGCAATAATAATTCACCATCCCTAAAAATGATTTAAGTTCAGAGGTGTTCTTAGGTGCAGGTGCCTGTCTGGATAGCTTTAACCTTCTCTTCAACAGGGTGTAACCCTTGGGCATCTACCCGTTGGCCCAAATAATTAACTTAATTTGTCTGAAAAGTATGTTTTTCCATCGTTAGGTGCACTCCTGCTTCTAAAAATCATTTCAGGACTTCCTCCAGATAACCAAGTGTTCCATTCCTGTGAATCTAGTTATTAGTACATGGTCCAGGTAGACCACGACTTGAGGTAGCTTCACGATGGAGTCCTGGCTTTTCGCACCACTTTCAGCTGATCGCTCCCACCCAACTAGGAAAACGACGCTCTTTTTTGCACCTTGAATCACTTACAGTGCTTTCCATCACAAGCATTATTGCTTAAGATCAAGATCCAATTCAGCCAACAATCTTCACTGAATAGCATCATCTCCCACACCACAGACCAAACGATCCTTGAGCATTTCATTCAGGGTTTCACTGCAATCATATTATTCCATTAGTTGTTTTAATTTTGCCACGTAGTTAGCAATGGCCTCCCTGGGTCTCTATTCTGTGAATTGAACCTGAACATTTGCATTCTGACTGAGGGCTTGGGTTGAAATTGTCCCTTAATGAGGTCTACTAATTCACTGAAGGTCTTTGAATCAGGGGTACTGGGGGTCATCAAGCTTTGAATTAAACTGTAGGTCTTGCTCCCACAAATACTTAGAGAATCACTCTCCTCTTTTCCTCCCCCGTGATTTCATTGGCTTGAAAGTAGAGCCCAAGATGTTCTATATATTGAGAAATGCCATCTGTGGCTGGCTAAAAGCGATCAAACTATAGCATCTCGGATGAGCATTATCTTCCTTTCTTTTTAATTATCTTAGATACTCACCATCCTTGGGCAAAGGACAGCACCAGATCTGATTTATCCATGTCATCAGTTTGTTATAGGGTTGACTTTCCAGGCAACTTTTCTCGGTGGAAACATTGAACTTTATTTACAAGACAGAAGCAACAGCTACATGTTTCCATCTAACTCTATAACTAAGGAAGAACTCCCTCCCCACCCTACAAACTGATTGGTTTATACAGATCATGTGATCTTACAACACAGGATTATTCTTAAAGCCACAGTCCTATGTTTACCAAAACTATAATTACTACACTAACATGGCAAAGATCAACTGATGGTGCCTGATAGGATTCCATAACTAAGCAAACCAAGGCTGTGTTGACCATTACTGGTACAGACCATGTTGGTCTCCTGGTGAAATTAAACTCTGTATTTCCTCAATAACCTCCAGGGGTTTCTCAACATAGAATAAAGATAAATGGATTGCTACAGGGAAATCTGTATGCAAAGTTGACCTTTGAGCTGAGCTGAATGAAACTAACAACAAAAGACCTGACTGAACCTCTTGAAATACTGGAGAGACCAATAGGCAGGCAAAGACATTCACCTTCAGTAGCAACTCTGAGAAATGGCCTCCTCAGTTTAGTACCTGCTACTTATATTGTGTTGGTAACTGGTTCAGGTGAGGTTGGTGTGGAAAATAAGTTGGAGGAGTTAGCCACATCTCCTTAATCCCACTCATATGAGCGGAAAGAATGTACATTTTTATAGTGCCTTCATGGCCTCAGGATTCCCCAAGGTTTTACAACCAATGAAGTAATTCTTTAAAGTGTGGTCACTGTTGTAATGTGGGGAATGTGGCTGTCAATTTGCACACAGCAAGATCCAGCAACAAACAAAGTGGTAATGGCCAGCTGCACTATTTTCTTAGTGTTGTTGACTGAGGGGTTAATATTGGCTAGGGGACACTTTCCTGCTTTTCCTCAAACTATTTAATTTATCTTTTTCTTTCCAGATCCAAGTGCTGACACTAACCCTTGGCATGCATGATCATCACACTTAAGCTATTTTGTTTGTTAACATTAGGAAATGGTGGAAAACAAATGCCCCATACTTTTTCTTTTTAACTGTTGTACCAGGTACTAAACTGAGGAGGCCATTTTTCAGAGTTGCTACTGATTAAAGACATGACTGACAAAGAGGAATACCACAGTGACCCAGCTTCACTTATTCCTGTTGCAGGTACAGCAAGTCAGTAGGAAGGCAAATAGAATGTTGGCCTTTATTGCAGTTGGGCCGATGGTCTATAGAAGTAGGGAAGCCTTGCTACAACTGTACAGGGCATTGGTGAGACCTTGCCTAGAATACTGAGTAGAGTTTTGGTCTCTTTATTTAAGGAGGGATATACTTACATTGGAGGCAGTTCATAGAAGGTTCACTGGGTTGATTCCTGGAATGAAGGGGTTATCTTATGAAGGAATGTTGAGCAGGTTGGGCCTATGGAATTTAGGGGCAGCTTTTTCCGGTCAGTGAGCAGGGGCAGGGCCTACTTGCCGACGCGTAAAATGACGTAGGGTAATATCGGGCATGCATCCCGATATCTCCCTGTGTCATTTAGCTTTTCAGTTCAGCGGGCACACAGCCGAGTCGGCCTTAAAAAAGTAATTGAAATGATTAATGGACCTGCCCATCCAACCTTAAGGTTGGCGGGCAGGTGAAGAGCACAGGCGGCCTTCTGAAAAAGCATGAAACCTCACCCACGGGCGGGATGAGGTTTCATGAGGGACTTAACATTTCCGGAACATTATTAAATAAAAGCAGTGGACATGCCCCAGGTCAGGTGACAGTGTCACATGAGCAGACATGTCAGGAAAATTCTTCCTACCCTTTAAAAAATTTTAAAAGCTTCAACCGATCTTCCTGAGGCGGCACTGTGCCTCAGGGAGATTTCTGCGCTCTTTCGAAAGAGTGCACTCCCTGCTCAGGGAATCCCATCCCCCACAGGGAGCGGTCAGCGTAAAATGGTGGCGTGTCCCCAGCTGGGGGTGTGTCCACTCCCGCTCTCTCCCAACTGGGGGAAAATGCTGTACGAGAAGAATGAGAAGTGATTTCACTGAAATATATAAGAACCTGAAGGGATTTGACAGGGTAGATACCGAGAGGGACCATACTTAGAGTACTGTGTACAGTTTTGGTCTCCTTATTTAAGGAGAGGATTAGAGGCAGTTCATAGAAAGTTAATTAGATTGGGTGTTGGGATGAAAGCGTGGTCTCATGAGGAACAGGTTGGCCCTATATTTATTTGGAGTTTAGAAAGGTGATCTTATTGAAGCACATAAAATTCTGAGGGGGCTTGATAGGGTGGATGCTGAGAAGATGTTTCCTCTCGAGGGAATCTAGAACTGGGGGGCATATTTTCAGAATAAGGGGACCATTTAAGATGCAGAAGACGAGGAATTTCTTCTATGAAAGGGTCGTGAATTTTTAGAATTCCCTACCCCAGGGATCTGCGGAGACTGGTTCATTGAATATACATATTTAAGGCTGAAGTAGACAGATTGTAACCTACAAGACAGGAAAGTGGAGTTGAGGCCATAATCAGATCAACCAGGATCGTATTGAATGGTGGAGCAGGCTCGAGGGACCATATGTCCTATTCCTGTTCTTATGCGAGAGCCTCTTCTCAACACAGAGGTTAATTGTTAAGTGTATAATTTTGCAGCCTCTTCACATTCCCATGGTCACCATTACAACTGAGTACTTCATCAGCTGTTTTTCTTCAATGAAAGTTATATATTCATGGTCATTTTGCTAAACAAATTCATTTTCCTAATGTAGAAATATACAGCAGAGAAACCAATTTAATTATTTTCAAAAATGTTTTGATGTTTTGTCTGAGATGCAGTGTGCATGAAGCACTTGATATTTGTGAAACGTGTACCGGAAGAGAATTATTATTGGCTTTGCTCTGTCTCCAATAAAGGCAGTGACACAAAGTGCCAAAATAGTTATCATGGACACAGGAAGGGAAATTAAGCTGAATTTCAGGACTTGAGCATAGGAAATTGGCATTTGGTGCTTGATCCAAACATTTTCAGCTCCCCTAAACTCTTAGGCCTCTTGTGTTACTTGTTGGCCATTTAACCTTTGACTTAAGGTTGGGCTCTGCAGGTGGTTGGTAATTATTTGTGCTGCACTCGCTCATTGGGACCAGGGAGCAGGAGGTGACGTTTTAAGCGCTGGGACATGGATAGAATTGACACCTGTCTCACAGGAAGGAGATAAGGATCACGTGAGCAAGATCAGATTTCACCGAAGAAGAAAAGCAAGTCATAAAGTGAGTACAGTGACATTGAGAGAGGATCAGCAAAGTAGCAAGTGAAACTAATGGATCGAAGGGAATTTTCATGCCTGCCTGTTGCTGATAATGGGTTGTGGGGATTACATTTAATTATACATTATTTAAATTTATCTTGAAAGAATTTTGAAAACTTTCAGGTAGCAGCTGGAGGGATGGGTGAATCATTTAAACTGTTGCTATAAAACCTGAAAAGTTCATGAGCTATGTCTTGGATTCCCTGCCCTTAGAAAACAGCACAACACAGGCTGAAAATGATAACCTTCTGTTTGTCAACCTGCTGATTCATTTTAGGTGACTGTGACTTTTTTCTTCAGAAAATCATGAACTACAGTCTCAAGGAATGGAGCACCATCCTGTCACACTGCCAATTTCATTTTAATTCCTTTGTCCTAAATGAGTACTTTCACAAAATGCTTACCTTCCTGACATCTTTCATTTTTTCAAACATGCTGCTATCTACCCTACTCATGCTCTCAGAAGTACCTGTCCTTTTCTGGTTTTGATATAAAACATTAACATGGCCATTTATCACCATTACATTTTCTTTCTTCAATGAGATTGCAGCAGTCTCTTGGAGAATCTCCACTCACTGCAAAGTTGAAGGACAACACTTTAATCAACACTCTTACCATGCACAGCAGCCAGACACAACTGCCTATGGAGTTACGGAGTTAGCAGTTATGAGATGAAGATTTAGTAATATCACGTTGTCAGAGTATGATAAGTTAATGTAGCTTGATTCATTCACTGGAGGGATATATTTTTAAAGGTCAACTGTCAGAAATGTGAGGTAAAAGCATTGTACTTCAAATAGACAAGTTGGTCAGCATCTGAAAGGCATATACAGATTGGATGTGTTCCCTCTTTAGAACTGGCCATTTTTCACCCTATTTGAAACATACGTGTAAGACGAGGCTTACAGTTGATATTAGATAATACTTTATACTTATCAAACAATGAGAGATGAAGCTACATTAGGTAGAGTTGAATAAAACTAAGGTTTTATAGTATAGATGTATTCAGCATCTTATAAATTACTCACTAACATCAGTGTTCCAGTTATACGGCAGACCCTAAGTTCTGCTGTTATTGAGAGTAAGATTTTGTGTGTTCATGCTTAAATGCACGTATAGTGCTCTGCCCACTGCCAATGGCTTACTCATATTCTAATCTTGGGTAAGTGCCAACGGGCTGTCTTCTCTCTACATTAGAAACTTAAAGAACCAAGTGGCCAACATGGATTTTCTATTTTTAAGCTTCAGTTCTAATATTTAAAAAGCACATTGGAACAGTTGTCCTGCATCTGGTGTAATCCAAATAGGTGAGTTTATCTTCTCCAGGTTCCATAACTCAAATTGCCTCTAGTATGGCCAAAAAAATAGTTTGATACTTAGATTACAGAAAATATGAAATCCTTTCATGGGACACAACGTTCGGTGTAACTGACCTTTAATAAAATAAATAGGAGCTGAGCAATTATTTTTGACAACAAATAAACCCTGGATACGTTTTTGTGATATTCTTCTGTTCACTATTGTAGTGCTGGCATTAGCTTGTTTATTTTCAATGGTTTAACCACTTATCTAAATCAGAGATTAGAGGAATATGATACAAACATGTTAAATGTCCATCTACTGATTACCGCCGACGGTCATTTCTAGGCACCAGATGGAATGTAATGCATTTAGCCCAAAGCTCTATCAACAGGTTGATAACATGGCCAGGCCTTTTCTATACACAGTACAGCACATCCCTTAGTGCTAACCACCTGAAATACTATTAATCATATTTGGCCTCTGCTTTGATCCAAAATGGTAGCATATGTGAGGCTTGCTGGTGTGTGGCATGGTTTGTTGTAAACCACACACCATTCTTATACACATTAATTAGTTCCACTGGAGACTCCCTAGTTTTCTACAGTCCCATATCCCAGTCCTCACTTCATGGCCCTGAGCTGAAATCCATGGGCCCTTATTTAGAGTCTATTTGAAGGATTCAATGCCTTTCACAATCAATTGGAGCATTTTATCTAAATATACAGGAAGTTCTAACCACAATCCTGGCTCACCTTAAACCTTTTGGTTTCAGACACCAGCAGAAATAAAATCAAAAGTATTTCTTCATGACAAGCTCGGACAGGTACAAGTGTGATGCTGGCTTCCTTTGAAGACTTCTTGATTTGACAGACATGAGATCTAAGTAGTTCAGATTGCTCTTGTAATACTAGCCTAAAACCATTACAGAGTGAAAGCTTTTAATGGCCTTGTTCAGATTTTCTCCAGAGAACAGCTTGGTTATTATGATAGGAAAGGAAAGCTGCCTTTTTCTTGCTCACCAAGGTGCCTTTATGCCCTGGCCTTTTCTTCACACTATTCTTCACATCTGCTCTGTTTCAAAAGTATGTCCTGGTCCTGTCTTGTCATCTTCAGGGGATATCAGCTTTCTGTTAGATTCATGAAACAGAGCAAAGTCCCATGGCACCTATGTTGTGTATTCCAGAATGACATTGAAAAGATGGAACAGGAAGAGTTTTTGGAATCTTCGTGGACTCAACGCTGAACATGTCCAACCAATAGATAGTAGCAAAGCAAGAAGCCAATGGAACGTGTTAGAATCATGTCTCTCAAGATCAAATTTTTAGTTTACAAAATGGAAGGACTTGGCATGGTCTGAACATTTAGATGCCAATCTGGGTTTGTTTTTAAAGGAAAGTCATAAGTTCACCTTAGAAATGTCAGCAAGCAGGCCTCTTCCAAGAAATCACCCGACCTTTATGGTACTTGAGGAAGATTTATTTGCTTGTTTTGAACTGCAAAGAAATTTAATTCATGAAAAGCTGGAAGGCAGAAAGACAATGACATGGCAGAGGCAAATTTTAAGTTTGAACCTGTAGTTTGGCTTTCAGTCTTGTTGGGGCACAGGCTGGGAAAGGAAGGCTCCCTCTTTCTACCTTGTCTGAAATTGTGTGTGGCTATCAACCTGTAGCCGGAGAACCCTCACCTGGGTGCGTTTGCACATGGAAAGCTGAGACCAGTTGGTGAGAACCTCCAGATGTCCAACAGGACCAGCAACTCGTCTTCACACGAGGGAACTTCAGGTCAACAGTGTTGAGACCCTGCGGACTTTAACCTTCATTTTATAAAACCCGTCCCCCAAAGCCCATCCCTGCAGAGAGACTCAATCTGTTTGTCTTTTGTTTGTCTGTGTGTGTGTCAGTGTGTGTGTTGGGATAATTCTTTAGGAAGCAAGAGATAGTTATACTTCCCGATTACAATTGTGTTAATCTTGCAACTTGTTAAAAGATGTTTTGCTTTTAAATAACTTAACATTCTGAGTTTATTGAAAGAAGCCTGGTCAGAGTCTCTTTTCTTCTGGGTACTAGAAGTATAAGTAAACAATTGGCCATTTTGGTGAGAAAATTTAACATTTAAATTAATGGTACAACCTGCGGAGTAGTGGGGCCTGATAATTGGCGCAGTCCTCCCATCCTGATCGTAACAAACATTGAACGATCTAGCCTAAACAGTAAAAAAGAAGTAAGAGAAAGTCATGATCAAACTATACAGGCTGCAATATCTGTGCCCCATTCTGGCTGTTGAACACAGGGTGACGTTCAAGCACCAGAGAATGTTCAAAGAAGACCTGCAGGATTAGAAGGCTGAAATATGAATGAGAGAAACTGAGCTTCTCAGCCTCGAAAGGAGGCAGAGATATAATGTATGTTATGATGTACACTAAATAGTTAAGGGAATGGAAAAGGTAAACTAACAATATTACTTTAAGTAAAACTGAAAGAATAGAAGAAAAGTTCACAGGTTCAAACCAGGGAAAGGTAAACTTCGGACAAGAATCAGGAAACTCTTCTCCACAAATCACATGCTCAATGTTTTGAATAAACTTTCAGATAGAACAAAAGGTATAAAGATGTTTAACACTTGGACATTGCAATAGGGACTTAAAGATCCTTCTGGATGGATGAACAGTCTTCCTAGTCTGGTGCTATCTCATGATTTTGAGAATACCTCTGCATCAGCAAATACACCAAGGCATCATATGGAACGTTTCAAAAGAGTTCAGGTGTCATACCAGGGGCAGTATGGAGATGAAATGATACCGAGTAGTGCAAAAAGCTCACAAATTTGATTCTTTTTAATACATCCAATTGTCTTGAATTATATATTCTGCTTGCTTATTTTATTTGTAGGTAATAGGTAAATTATAAATTTTCACATGGTTATCACTGATGGTTATCATTCTACATGCAGAACTTTAGGCTTGTCTAATTAAATTTCATTTGCATTGTTTTTCCTACAGATAGGGCCACTCAGCTCCTGACCTCATTACAGTCTTGGTTCAAACATGGACAAAAGAGGTGAACCCCAGAGGTGAAGTGAGAGTGACTGCCCTTCACATCAAGGAAGCATTTGACCGAGTGTGGCATCAAGGAGCCCTGGCAAAACTGGAGTCAATGAGAATTGGGGTGTAAACTCTCAATTAGTTGGAGTCATACCTAGCACAAAGGAAGATGGTTGTCGTTGTGGAGATCAATCATCTTAGTTCCTGCGGGAGTTCCTCAGGATAGTGTCCTAGATCCAACCATCTTCAGCTGCTTCATCAATGACCTTCCTTCCATCATAAGGTCAGAAGTGGGGATGTTCACTGATGATTGCACAATGTTCAGCAGCATGCACAACTCCTCAGACACTGAAGCAGTGCATGTCCAAATGCAGCAAGACCTGGACAATATCCAGGTTTAAGGGCTGACATGTGCCAAGTAACATTCGTGCCACACAAGTGCCAGGCAATGACCATCTCCAACAAGAGAGAATCCAACCATCACCCCTTGACATTCAATGGCATTACCATCACTGAAACCACCACTATTAACTTCCTGGGGGTTACCATTGACCAGAAACTGAACTGGACTAGCCATATAAATACTGTGGCTGTAAGAGCAGGTCAGAGGCTAGGGGCAGAATTTTCCCAGATTTGTAGTAAGTGTGGTGGCGTGCGGATTTTCACACCATATCATCCCAAACCCGCCTCATTATTTATGCACTCTGAGAACATGCCGTTTCCATGGTGTGCGGGCTCTCATTTGCCCACCGGCCATCACCCTGTCATTGCATCACGCCGGGTGCTGTGTTTAAAGTCCAGCCACAGGTTCCAGCTCACCACCACTGCACGGAAGACATGGTCAGCAAAAGAATAAAGACTGCAGCCCCAAGTTTCAACAACGGGTCCCTCGAGTGACTGCTGGATGCCATGGAGGCCCAACAGGATGTCCTGTACACCCAATCCAGCCGCAGGATGGGCAGCAACGTCACCAACCCGGCTTGGGAGGGGGTGGTAGCAGTGGTCAGCGCCAATGCCCTGCAGAGGGGGACAGCCACCCAGTGCTGCATGAGGATGAATGATCTCCTCCGTTCTGCCAGGGTAAGTCACTCTTTTCATCCCTCCCAACTCACACACTCACAAACCCATCACACACCCACTGGGCCCTCACTCACTGCCAGTGCAAGGGACATCACCATTCGCTCTCTCACACACACCGTCATTGTCCTCATCCTGTCCATGGGACCACTTACCACCCACTCAGGCCAGGAATACTTATCATGTGACCCAGCAGATGTCCTGTTTCCACTCTCTCCATCTCTATTCATGCAGAATAAGCTGGCACTCAACAAGAGAGAGAGGTCACTTACCAGTGGAGGAATGCCTGAAATCAAGGTCCTCTCGGACTGTGAAAACAGAGCCATCCAGCTGGCTGGCGATGACTGGGACCGGTCCTGTGCTGATGGTGAGTTCGGCGCTGCTCTACCAAGTGAGGATCCAGCAGTGTAACATCCATCAGACAACCATGCTGTGAGTGATGTGTCCTGTTTCACAGGCCACTGCCATACACTAATTATCTCCCCTTGCTTTCGCAGGCACATCTGGGAAACAGCCGACAGAGTTCATGACCCAGATCCTCCAATTAAGCTCTGAAGAAACCTCTGAAGAGGAATCTGGAGACACCCTCCCTGAAGTCCCGTCACAGCCTCACCCACACCCTCCACCAGTGGAGAGACACACATCTCGGTGGGACCTAGCTTTAGAGTAGCCTCGGGATCACAATCTGGTGAGCACATCGCACTGTCTGATCCACAGCAGGCGGAGGCTGGGACTTCCCAGGTCCCTGGCACTCAGAGGACTGCTGGAGGCCAGAAATTTGCTGAGTCCGAGTCAGGTGATGAGTCTCCAGACTCAGTCATGTCACAGTTGCTGGAGCTGCAAAGGCAAGCTCGGGAACATCAGGAAGGGGTGTCCACTGCACTCCTCAGATTGATGGAGGAATCCGTCTACCTTCAGGCTGAGGTGATAGTGCCAGCATGCCAACGCACCGAGGTCAACACTGGTAGGATGGCGGCTGCAATGGAGACCTTGGTCCAGGTCTTCGCTCCTGCACTGTTGCGCAGGCTCAACTCCATCGCTGATGCCATAGTGGGCCTCCAACAGTGTTTATGCAAGAGGGGTGCTGAGCAGCTTGATCTCACTCCAGCTACCCCTGCTCCTCAAGGAATCAGCCTTGCACCCATACTGTTCACGATTGTCGATAAACTCCCAAGAATGTCACCCTGCCTATGGCTCCTTGTTCTGATGAGCAGTGTTCTTGTCACTCAGACGTGAAACCTTTCTGCACAAGATAAAAGGCAGGTGTCTCCGTCCAGGGCCTCTTCCCTGTTAGGAGCTGTCTCCCCCATGTCGCAGGTTGACAGGACAGCCATGCAGCACACTCATCTCTGGTCATCCGAGGGGTGACCAGCACTCTCTGGGAAGCATTAAGGGGCAGTCACACAGGCCAGGAAAGGTGCTAAGTTCAGCCATCATAACCACATCTGTGCTCTCTGCAGCCTTCAGATCTCAGTGATGGTCCAGCCTCACTCCCTGGAAACATTACTGATGCCTGCACCTCAGCGGTGCTGGTCATTGCTGCCAGAATGTAGTGGGCAGGCCCCACAGAGTTCCCTCATACTCTCTGTGTGCTCCCAGCACCTTTAAGGTGGGGCTGGCCCCCATCACACCAGCATCTGTGACCAGTGATGCTGTGAACCAGCTCCTGAAGGGCTGAGGTACTGAAGGCGGACAAATCATCAGAACTTCTAAAGTTTCATGGCTGCGTCTCCATGATATGACCCTGATCACAGAGCGAAAGGAAGCTGCCTCAGCCAGACAGGAGTCAGACATTCTCAGAGGCTGTGTGAAGATTTATGGAGTGTCCTCACTGCATGTTGTTATCATCCTCCTGCAATCGAGCGACTATTAGGGCTTCCGCTGTGTCTCCATGACAGGAACATTCTCACAGAGGGTATTCACACTGCCATAAGCCAGACTGGAGACAAATGTTCACAGATGCAATGTGAGGATCTTTGGGGACACCTCACTGCATGTCGTCATCATCCTCCACAAATCTGGCAGCTATGAGGGCCTCCCGAGTGCACCTGCCTCTTCTGGCCAGTGTGAGAGCCTCATCCCCATCGTCTTCACCACCGAAGGACCCGTCACCCTCATCTCCGTCAGTGTCCTCCTCATCGGAGGAGACATGCAGCTCCTTCATCTCCCCCTCAGCCAGTTCCTCTCCCCATTGCAGTGCCAGGTTGTAAAGGGTGTAGCAGACGACGATGATGTGTGACACCCTCTGTGGGCTGTATTGCAGGGCTCCACCAGACCGGTCCAGGCACTGGAACCTCATCTTCACCATCCCGATGCTCTGCTCCACCAGGTTATGAGCTGCTGCATGAGCCTCATTATAGCGTCGCTCTGCTGCAGTCTGAGGCTGACACACGGGTGTCATCAGCCACGGGCTCTGTGGGTAGCCCTTGTCCCTAAGGAGCCAACCCTGCAGCCTCTGTGGACCCTGGAAGACTGCAGGGATCTGTGAGTGACTCAGGATGTAGGCATCGTGCACACTCCCTGGAAACTGTGCCCATACCTGCAGGATGTGTTTCTGGTGGTCACACACCAGTTGCACGTTCAGTGAGTGGAGGCCCTTGTGGGTGATGAAGTCACTGAGTGCAGTGACAGAGACCTGAGCACCACATGAGTGCCGTCAATCACACCCTGCACCTGTGGGAATCCCGAGATCAGGGAGAATCTAATGGCCCTGGCATCCTGGCTGTCCCCGTCCCGGGCGAAATGCACAAAGTTGTTGCCATGGAGAAGATGGCACCTGTGACCTCATGGGTACATCTGTGGGTGGGGCATTGTGAAATCTCACAGAGGTCACCTGTGGAGCCCTGAAAGGAGCCACTGGCATAGAAATTGAGCCCCACAGTCACTTTCACAGCCCCTGGCAGTGGATGCCCTCCATGTCCTCTTGGCACCAAGTCCTATAGTAAGTGGCAGATGTGACCAACCAGTTCCCTAGACATCGGTGACTGTGGTTCTCAGACATCTGCAGGAATGACAGGCGGTGTCTATAGACCCTGGGGGTCACTAGGCGCTGACCAGCCACAGCTCACTGTCACTCCTGGGCAGTGTGTGCAGGACCCCTGCTGCCCCTTTCTCATGAGGTTGCTGCTCCTACCTTTACACAGCCAGGAGCCTCAGTCACTCTCTCCTCCGTCTTCTACAGTCTCTGTAGGCCATCAGGCACACAGCTAGGTCCCCAGGATCCTGATGTGGTCCTCCTGCAGCATGAGAGAGAGAGAGAGACATGGTTATCATGGTTGTATTTAGCACCTTTCCTGGCGCTGTGTGACCGCCCCTTAATGCTTCCCGGAGAGAGCTGGTCACTCCTCGGATGGCCAGAGATGAGTGTGCTGCATGGCTGTCCTGTCAACCTGCAACATGGGGGGCACTGGTCCAAACAGGGTTGGTGAGATTGGAAGGGGCTGTGAGCACCTCCAGCAGTGACAGCTACATGGCCACCGTTGGCGAGGAGATTGTACAACGTGTGCAGCCCAACTGCTCCGCGGTCCAATAAGGTGGTGGCGGACTCGCAGTCTGTGCCGGGGATGGTGGGGGCCGGGGGATAAGTTATGGAGCGCTTGGTGGCCCTTTGGTACCTCCGTGTTGCTTGCATGGGTGGGCATGCTAGGAGCCTGACCCCAGTCATATCATTGTGGCTGCTCCTGATCTGTCTCAGTTACAGAGGCCTGGTCAGTTTATACAGGTGTCCCTAATGTGTGGCCACTTCCCTCGTTTACCCTGTCTCCCACCTCAATTTCTTGTGCTCAGGACCCAACACCAGGGCAGTAGTTGACCCCCACCCATCCCCCATCAACAGTCGCCTCTGAGGCTGAGCACCAGTTGCCCCCGGACACCCCCACACCGACAACAGTCACATCCGGAGCAGGGTGGCACTTCACCCATGCCTCCTGGTGCCCCCAAGGCCTGCAAACCACAGGCAACCTGGTGAGCTCTGCTGAACCATACTGCTCACTCATCTCCAGTACCCTCAAAGCGAAGGTCGCCAAGTGCAGGTTGCCTGTTGTGACATGCTTTCCTGCTGATGTGGACAGATGATCCAGTGGGGTTCCAAAAGCCGGGCAGGGTGGCCTTTTAATGATATGCTGGTGTATTACAATCAGCCCCCCGATGACTGTTGGCGGGAAGGGCAGCCCACTGTCGGCAGTCTGGAGTGGATCGTCGCAGCTTGCCTTCCCACCATCGTGAAACCGATCGCGCCATATTCTCCACGCAAGCTGTCTATCATGCCAGCAGGCACAGAAAATTCTGCCTTAGGAACCCTGCAGTGAGTAACTCACCTCCTGACTCCCCAGAGCCTGTCCACCATCTACAAGGCACAAGTCAGGAGTGTGATGGAATACTCCCCGCTTGCCTGGATGTGCAGCTCCAACAACACTCAAGAAGCTCGACACCACCCAGGACAAAGCAGCGGCTTGATTGGCACCCCTTCCACAAACGATCTCTCCCCCCACCGCCAACGCATAGTGGCAGCAGCGTGTACCATCTACAAGATGCTCTGCAGAAACTCACCAAGGCCTTTAGGGAGCGCCTCCCAAATCCATGGCCTCTACTATCTAGAAGGACAAGGGCAGCAGATACATGGGAACACCACCGCCTGGAGGTTCCCTACCAAGCCGCTCACCATCCTGACTTGGAAATATATCGCCATTCCTTCACTGTCACTGGGTCAAAATCCTGGAACTTGCTCCCTAACAGCACTGTGGGTGTACCTACACCACATGGACTGCAGCGGCTCAAGAAGGCAGCTCACCACCACCTTCTCAAGGGCAATTAGGGATGGGAAATAAATGCTGGCCCAGCCAGCGACACCCACATCCCTTGAATGAATAAAAAAGGTGCATTTGATGCCACTCACCCTCCTGGTTTGGTATTATCTATAAATTTGTTCTACTTTGCACAGAGTTCTTGAATCCAGTTCATTTATTGAAAAATAGTCATGGCTATAACAGCAAGCAGACTACCATAACATAACCCCTCTAACAAGTATCATTACTTCCTACTGTCATCCAATTACTTATCCATTTCCATTCCTTTAGCCTGAATCTCCACAACTTTTAAGTATAATTAATTCACGTTCATGCAGATCAAATGCCTTTTGGAAATCAGGGCATACAATGTTCTAGGGTTCTCTGCAGTCCACATTAGTCCCTCAGAAATGTTATATAGGTTGGCCAGAGCATATCTGCCCTTCTGGGTTCATGTTGGCGACTGTTTACTAGGTTATTATTGAACAGAAAATTAAGTTTATGCCTGATGGTTGATTCCATGATTTTACATGGAATGTGAGCGAAACTTATTGGTCTGTACTTCCCTGTATCTTTGCCCAGTGTTGGTCTGTACGTCCCTGTATCTGCTTTGTTCCCTTCTTTGCCTAGTGTCATTTATAATGGCTGTTGGTGCCTCACAAATCTCTCCTTAGTCTTATGCAACATTCATAAATGTATTGGTGCCGGGTGATCTATTTGTTTTGAGGCCTTTACCTCTGTCTATGGTTGTAGTCTCATTTATAAATAAGCAAAGGCAAGTCAGTGGCGTCAATGCTCTGTGCTGCAATCCCCAATCCACTATTATTAGGTTTAAATTATTAACAAATCCTGACTACATCTGGTGGGGCTGTTACTGTTTTCAAGGTTGCACCCATATCGGCCACCAACTTAGTAACTATAGATATTACCTAGTGATGGGAACTACCATTTTGTGATCAAACCACATTAGTCTCTGTGCGTGTCTAACAGGTACCTGTGAATCCTGAAAATAAATTAGCAAGCGATTTTTTGGCTTGATCAGAATGGCAGTACAATGGGAAAGGATGGCTGTGCTAAAGTGGAAGTTTATCCTGAATTGGGTTACTGTTTACTTAGACTCCATTCTCTATTCAGGAGACTTGCTATAGCTTTTCCTGTACCAGCCCAAAATGTGCAGCATAAACTGGGCTAATCTTCATTGTCTCAGCCCTGAGTGTTAGAAAATGATACAAACATTTTTTTTTCTCAGAGTTGGTATAGCTGAAGTCAACATTACATATGACCCAAACCAGAAGCAAAATACTGCAGATGCAGGAAGTGTGAAATGAAAACATAAAATTCTGGAAACACTGAACAGATCAGGCAGCACCTGAGAAGTAAGAAACAAAGTTAGGGTTTCAGGTTGGTGTTCTTTCAACTGTTCTACATTTGCCTAGGCTAGCACTATATATTTTTAAAGAGCTTAACTGTCTCTTGCACTTCCATTTGATTTCTGTGTGAGAAGGCTGACTGCCTTATAAACTAGAAGAAACGGAGGGAGAATCACTACACACAGCCATCAAGTCGCCTTATCAGCTCTTTTCAACTGGAAGAAACGGGAGCTGACAGTGCCAACCGCAGCACAAATCATGATTGAGTCTGAACATAAACATGTGTAGATATCTGTGAGCACCCTCTCTGAGAAGCAGTTAGTGAGCCATCAGAATAACTCTGAACTCCTCAGCCTATTCTATCTAGAGCTGGTGCCAATGACACAGCGTGGGCATTATTGAATCATTGATAATTTGAGTCTATATTTAATTTCTAGTGTGTACTGACACACAATGGTGCAGCGCATAGCACTCTGGAGTTACATTGATGCTGTACCCCCTTGAGTATCTGGAAGCAATCTGTTGTTGAGACATTGGAATAAATCTGAAATAAAAACAGAAAATGTTGCTCAGGGGTTAGGAATCCGGCAGCGAGAAACTCACTTCCTGTCTCTCCAGAGCCTGTCTACAAGGCACAAGTCAGGAGTGTGATGGAATACTCTCCACTTGCCTGGATGAGTGCAGCTCCCACAACACTCAAGGAGCACCTTATCATCCAGGACAAAGCAGGCCGCTTGATCAACAGTCCTTTCACTATCTTAAACATTCACTCCTCCCACCCACCTGTGCGCAGGGGCTGCAGTGTGTGCCACATACAAGTTGCTCTGCAGCACCAAGGCACCACATTCAAATTCCCCTCCAAGTCACACACCATTCTATCTTGGAATTATTTCATCGTTCCTCCACTCTCAGTGGATCTAAGTCCTGAAATTCTCTTCCAAACAGCACCGTGGGGGTATCTATAGGAGATGGATGGCAGTGATTCAAGAAGGCAGATCACCATCACCATCTCAAGGGAAATTAGGGATGGGCAATAAATGCAGGCCTTGCCAGTGATGTTCACATCCCAGAGACTAAAACAACAAAAGTACATCCAAATAAAAAGTGGCAGAAGTTATGAACTGAAATTGTTGAACTGAGTGTTTTATCTGGAAGACTGTAAAGTGCTTATTTGAAAGATGCTGTTCCTGGAGCTTACTCTGAGTTTAATTGAGACAGTGTGGGAGGCTAAGGATGGAAATATCCGAGAGGGAGGAGAGCGGAGAATTAAAATGACAGACGACTGGAAACTCCGGATAGATATATTCGGCTGCACCACCAGGGTCATGATCCTATTGACTTTAATTAACTAGCATCTGCTCACCTGGGCAGAATACTCCCTGGGAATTGAAAACGGGCCAAGCTGTTATGTAATGAGGCAACTACAAAGCAAAGTAATGCTACGCATGTTATATAAGCAGCAAAGTAATGCTATGCATGTTATATAAGCAGCAAAGTAATGCTACACATGTTATATAAGCAGCAAAGTAATGCTATGCATGTTATATAAGCTGCAGGTGGTTGAGGATGACCCAGGAGCATACAGCACCTCATTTTGTCTCCTACCTTCCTCACAGGCAGCCTGTGGTTTTATGGTGAGGTTTGGAAAAGGTTTTATGGAGTAGCACACCTGGTGTGAAGCTTCGTGCAACAGGAACAAATAGCAGGAATTCACTAAGAGGTCAATGTGCACCCTTCTCCATTTCTCATCAGTTGAGTTCCAGACATATGGTCCTGTTGAGAGAACTTCTGCAGGAATGTGAATTTAGAAGATTGAACCCATGGTTTCAAGGGTAATAGCAGCCTGTAGTAGATATTCTTGTACCTGAACCTAGACACTGGGTGGAATCACCCAATGTTTGCACTAATTGCGGTAGCGGATGTGAAAAATAACGTTTTACTCGCGGCCGCAATGGTGGGTTTTCATGGTGTATCGTCCGCTCCCCACCTCATTAATTATGCAGCCACAGGAAACACGTCGTCTCACTGGCGGGCGGTCTCTGAATGGCCCACCACGCCGTTACCTCACTGTTTCCTCACTCCGGGTGCCATATCTAAACTGCAGCCGCCCACACAGTTCTCAACACTTGCAGCTCAGGACTGCTCCAGTGAAGACATGGCCCTGCAAACCAAGAAGAGTTCAGTGACCCGTCACTGGAAAGCCATTTGGAGGCCTGTGTGATGTCCTCCAAGCCAGCTCTGACAGGAGGTCCAGCAATCTCACCACTCTAGCTTGGGAGGTGGTAGCAGTGGTGGTCAGTGCCAAAGCTGCACTGAAGAAGTTGGATATCCAGTGCAGAAAGAGGATGAATGATCTCATCCGAAAGGGTAAATCAACCATCTCATCACTCTAAACTCACACATTCACAAGGCCATCACACATTCACTGGCATCTCATTCACTGCCAGCTCAAGGGACATCACCACTCACTCTCGCACACACACCCTCACATCTCCATCTGGCCTCATCTCCTCTGGAGGCTCCCTCCTCAGCCCTCACCATCTTGAGGCCACTTGCACAGATCACCATGTGCCCCACACACACCCTGGGATACCCTCCTTCCCGAGTACAGCCCTCGCCCTGCAGCCTCTTCCATTGCCTGAGACCACTTCTCCCCCTTTGCCAAGCAAGCCCTAGCCCTACAGCTGCTGAAAAGCCACCCGCCTTACAGCTGGTGTGGTCAGTCAGGTAGAGACATGACTGTGAGCCCCCCTAAAAGTGATGTGGCGCTGCCTGTGAAGCCTGGCGCTGATGACAGTGAGTGCTGTCCAAAGTTAAGTAAGCAAACTAACCTCAAAGTCTCAGGTGAAGTGCAGCTCGCCGGGTGCATGTTCCTTATGTACCGTTGTGAAACATGTCATTGTGCAATTATGCCGGTGTGCCTGGGTGATCCAGCCTGGGAAGATGATACCGGTGAGCAGGGCTTATAATGAGATGCTAAAGTATTAAAATTAGGTTCCTGGTGTGTGGCAGTGGGAAACACAGCCCACCATTGACGGATGGAGCGGACGATTGCAAACTGGTTTTGCGACAGTGTAAAACCGAATTTTGGCTTTCTCGCCATATTGTCCGCTCACTCCCACCATGATGCCTACCGCCAACAGGACTGGATGATTCCGCCCGCTGATTTTTGGCGGGTTATTTGACTGTGACTGAAATTGTAGATCAGGCTGACCCTGCTTTCATCTGACATTCACATCAAAACATTTTCCAGTAAGAGTTACTTGATCCACAACGTAGCAACGTGGATAGAAAGTTGGACAGGTAGCACAGTTAGGGTAAATAGGCACTGCTCAGATTGGACAAGGGTCAGAATGATGTACCCCAGAGATCCGTGCTGGGTCCACTTGTGCTCTTGGCATATATTGATGGTTACACTTTGGTGTGTCCTGATCTCCAACAGCAGTGGCCAACTCTTCTTCCCAAACAACACAAGATAGCTTCACTTACTGTTTAACTGCAGCTGTTCCTTTTCCACACTATTGAATTTTTTTATTGCAGACTTTTATAGTTTTTCCACTGCTTTAAGGCAAACAATAGTTATTACTCTGGATACCGAAAGTAAAAGATTATTGACTAACTGTGTGTGATAGTCCTGCCAAATGAGTTATAAGCGATTAGCTGCTTTCTAAACTGTGTAATACTTCATCAAGACATCATATTATACAGGTACCAGGTACATTTTTTAAATGCCTCATATTTATACTGGGCATTAATTGTACTAAAGACATGTTATATACAATTTCTAGGAGGTCTTTTTGGTGCAGTGGGTATTGTCCCTCCCTCTGAGCCAGAAGCTCTGGGTTCAAATCCCACCCTAGGACTTGATGGCTATGGGAAGTGTGTTCATGGCGTGGCCAAGCAGGTTGATCATCAACCCGTAAATCTTTCTGACATGCCTATTGGCAGGCGGTAGGAGCAGGGGAGATTCTTGGTCAGCCAGAACGATGTGGTAGCTGCAGCACAACAGCTTCACCAGGTTAACAGACTTTATGCACAAGCCCTTGCCATGAGCTCTGTGGCTGACGTCCTCCTCACACTGAGGGACTGCTAGAGACATGTGCAATTTCTAAAGTAAACTAAAATTAGTCCCATTTTAATACCTACCATAGGACATGCTAGAGTCATTCAAGACGAGGTGTAGGGTATCAGTTAGGATTGTGAGCCAATCGTATGTCATACTGACACCCAGTCTTACACCCAACCCGAATTGTAATTAATGGAAAGAAATATTGGGTGGATTGTCTAATGGTGGTCTATTTACTACTGCCCATTTTATGCCCACACCAACGTTGAATGCCTTCCTTGGGGAAACCTGACAGAAATGAATGGAGTCCAGTCACTAGCAGACTACCCTGCCCTGGATAGTGTTGAGCTTTTTGAGCATTATTGTAGCTGCACCTATCCAGGCAGGTGATGAGTATTCCATCACGCTCTTGACTTGAATCTTGTAGATAGTGGAGAAGCTGTTAGGGCCACATTGCTCATGTGCCGTGGTCCAATTAGGTTTTTGGTCAATGATGATGCTCAGTGTGCTGATGCTGAGGGATTTAGTAATGGCAATGCCAATGAGGAGGTCTTATGGTGCAGTGGTTTTGTCTATACCTCTAGGCTAGAAGCTCTGGATTCAAGTCCCACTCCGGGACTTGATGGTTATGGAATGTGCATTCATAACATGGCCAAACAGGTTAATTACCCCTGTAAATCCTTCCAATATGTCTGATGGCAGGAAATAAGAGTGAGAGAATTTCCTGGTTAGCCATATTGCAGAAGGCAACTTTGCCAAGCATAATTGTGGGCCAATCCAATGAAAATCCATGGTTGCCAATGCCCTCTTAGGAAACGGTACCTGGAGGAGGGATGACAATGATAGTCCTGGGGATTTCTGTTGTTGAAGGTGATTAATACCCTCTATTTAGGTAGCATGAATGTCATCTTCCATGTCAGCCTAGGCCTGCATGTTGTCTGGATTCTGCTGCTTCATGACCTTCCAGATGTGAAGATTGTAGAATTTGCTGAAAGCAAATTTTGGTGGGTTGTCGCCTAACAGAGCATTAATCGTTTGAACAGGGTCAAAAACCAGTTTGATATGTGTTGGTGTGTTCTTTGGCAGACAACCAGAAAGAGCTTATTCATGTAATATCAATCAGCAGATGTTCACGGGGGCGATACTGAACACCTGATATCCTCCTTTGACTAGGGTTAGACTAATTTAACTTAGTCCAGAATAAAGACGAATTTTTTGACAAATGTTTTGCATCAAACAAATATTTTTGTATATATATATGATTTCTTTTGTGATGCAACTTAATCAGTAAAAAATGTTCCTAAAGCTTTCCTCTTCAAGATATAGTCCACAGCTGGTGACTTTCTAAGTGGTGAACAATTACATATTTGGAAGAGTGGTAGGAGGATTGCTTTCTTTACCACTGATTTCATTGATTAAAGTAACTTTAAGAATTTTTTTTTATTCATTCACAGGATGTGGGCTTCGCTGGCTGGGTCAGCATTCACTGCCCATCCCTGATTATCTGTGAGAAGGTGGTGGTGAGCTGCCTTCTTGAACCGCTGCAGTCCATATGGTGCAGGTACACCCACAGAGCTGTTAGGGAGGAAGTTCCAGGATTTTGACCCAGTGACAGTAAAGGAACGGCGATATAGCTCCAAGTCAGGATGGTGAGTGGCTTGCATGAGGAGAGATGTATATTTTTATATTTTTGTGATTATATTTTCTGTGTAGAAAGCTGTGGGTGTACATGTGTCCAGGGTTAACTAAACAGGGGGAAGATTACTATAGAGACAGATTGTCTGTGAGGTTGAAGAGGTGAAAGGTTAAATGAGTTAGATTTATGCATTGGTAATGAGAGGTTGTGGTGGGTTTGAGTTACAAGTAAATAGGTTGGATCCAAAATTTGCATTATGAGATAAGTGGAGAAATTGGTTCCACAGCTGTTCAATTTCAAAAGGGAGTTCAGAGGTAACAAGGAACATTTGCATCTTGCAGGGGTTCCATGAGTAAATAGGGGAAAGTATGTTAAACTTTATTGACCCAAAAGTAAAGGCAAAATAGAAAACCTGAAAATTTTTTATATTTGGAGCATTGGAGTTTCAAGGAGGTTTTTGAGGACAATGGAACCTGAGATGAAAGGGGAGAAAGATATTTAAGGAAGCGGATGTTTAACTGTTGAGAGTTGCTGTGGGGGAACCCACTGAAGGCTAGCTTCTTTGTGTGTGAACTGCTGAGAATCTGTGAAAGTTTTGAATTGGAAACAGCCACCCAGTGTTAAGCCAGGAGGGTCTTTGCTTTAGGAAACACGTTGTTCCTGAACCTCCTTTTAGAATTCAATATCAGAGTGGAAGTATCTGGGAAATCGTGAGGTGTACCTTAATTAAAGTGACAACAATTCCTTGACTAGGGTAACATTTACGGGGTTTTTGTGGTTAAAAATCTATAAGGGGTTGTTGCTAGAAAGATAGTTTAATTGTATATTTTTGATCAAACATGTTTTTTGAGGGGTTGTTCGATAAGACTATTTAATTGTATAACTTTTATCTTGCATGCTTAAGTATTTTTTTTCCTTTTTTAATAAATCTTTTAATTTTTTAAAAATACTAAATGTGTTACTGGAATTCTCTGCTTTTGAAGTCAGTAGCTCTTTCTCCTTTTTTTCACAATAAAAAATAGGTTTATGATCAGTGAGACAGACTTCACTCTGAGGCCTGGATTATTCAGCAATGACATCAGCTATGGTCGTAACACTTGGAGGGGAACTTGCAGCTCATGGTGCTCCAATGCACCTGCTACCCTTGCCCTTCTAGCTGGTAGAGGTCATGGTTTGGAAAGTGCTGCCAAAGGAGACTTGGTGAGTTGCTGCAGTGCATCTTGTAGATGGTACACACACTGCTGCTACTGTGTGTCGGTGGTGGATGGAGTGAACATTTAAGGTGGCAGATGGGGTGCCAATCAAGCAGGCTGCTTTGTCCTGGATACTGTCAAGTTTATTGAGTGTTATTGGAGCTGCGCCCATCCAGGTAAGTGGAGAGTATTCCATCACACCTCTGACTTGTGCCTTGTTGATGGTTGAAAGGATTTGGGGAGTCAGGAGGTAAGTTACTTGTTGCAGAATTCCCAGCCTTTGACCTGCTCTTGCAGCCACAGTATTTATATAGCTAGTCCGGTTCAGTTTCTGGTCAACTGTAACCCCCAGAATGTTGTTAGTGTGGTTTCAGTGATGGTAATGCCATTGAATGTCAAGGGGCGATGGTTGGATTCTTTCTTGTTGGAGATGGTCATTGCCTGGCACTTGTGGGGTGCCTCTCTATAATTTTATTCATTATTTGTTTTATAAGAAGATACAAAATAATAAAATTGAAGTAGCAACAAAATTTATGCCTATTTTGAAAGCAAAGGCCTTTTGTTGAGAAAGTGAATAACCAAATCATGTATAAACCCATGGCTAGGATACTTTCACATTCCTACCACAGAAGATAAATGGATGTGGAACACCATTCAGCCCATTTCTAGCCTATTAATTTAGAAAGCCCACAATACTCCATCACATCATGGTCTCCTAAATGATCCCCTGGTCTTCACCACCCAATCCAGAAGCCTATTCCATGTGTTAAAAACAAAAAACTGCGGATGCTGGAAATCCAAAACAAAAACAGAATTACCTGGAAAAACTCAGCAGGTCTGGCAGCATCGGCGGAGAAGAAAAGAGAACTTCATCTTCCGACTAGGCACTTTATGCCTCCTGGACTGAATATTGAATTCAACAACTTTAGATCTTGAACTCCCTCCTCCATCCCCAACCCCTTTCTGTTTCTTCCCCCTTCCTTTTGTTATTTCCAATAATTTATATAGATTTTTCTTTTCCCACCTATTTCCATTATTTTTAAATCTTTTATGCCCCCCACCCCCACTAGAGCTTTACCTTAAGTGCCCTCCCATCCATTCTTAATTAGCAGATTCGTTTAGATAACATCACCACCTTCATCACCTCTGTGTTCTTTTGTTCTTTTGTCTGTGACATCTTTTGATTATCTGCTCCTATCACTGCTTGTTTGTCCCTACAACTGCACCACCCCCCTACTTCTCTTCCCCCCCCCACCTTAAATCAGCTTATATTTCACCCCTCTCCTTGGATTCACCCAGTTCTGTTGAAGGGTCATGAGGACTCGAAACATCAACTCTTTTCTTCTCAGCCGATGCTGCCAGACCTGCTGAGTTTTTCCAGGTAATTCTGTTTTTGTATTCCATGTGTTGTTGGCTCTTTGTAGAAAGAGTTTCATGGACTCCATTTCTAAATTTGTTGTTTTGCAACTTGAGCATGTCTTCCTTTGTTCCACTGTCACAGTATTATCTTCAAGTAATGTTCTGGATTTACCTCTCCTGTAGAGTATGCCATATTATCTACCTTTACAAAATACCATATACCTTTGTTGCTTCCTTTCAAGCCTGAGGAGTCTAACTTCTCTTATCTTTCCACATAATTGATTCCTTTGACACCATTAAGACTCTGAAGACCATCACATCATTTCTGCAAACTCCAACTGTACCTTTGGGACATAACTAGAAGCTAGACAGCATGTTAAACTGGGTCCTGGCTTAGTTGTAAGATTTCTGGAATGTGTAGGGGTTGTAAAGATTGAAACTCTGGTGCCTCAGACCTACTGAGGGATACGATGTGATGATACTGGTATGATTACTGAACCTGAATCAGCGCCTTTAGTTGAATAACAAGGCAGTCCCCTTTGTACGCCCATAACCACGCCCTCCCTCACCCACCATCCGACATCGGTCTTAGGCACTTGTGGCAGATTTTCTTAAAGTATGCCCCTGCTTCATCCCACTAAAGACACCTAAATTGCAGGAATGCTTGCGACTCCATGAAGTTTGGAAGGGTCAGCTGAGGTCAGAGATGGGCACATCTCTGGATCTTCAGCTGCTTGGTCTGCCTATGTCTCGAGGCTTGACTGTCTCATTCGTATCTCAGTGACTAAAACTGGGAACCATTAACAAGATATGGTCACAACAGCACACTGTACATTTTAAGCACATGTCCCTGCTTACAGTCCAGCCCAGCATTCTGTTTATTTTCTTGATTGTTGGTCTTTAGTGATTAGCAATGTCGAACACCAACGCCTCACTTCACTCTCACCGAATTCAACACTTCTCATAGAGTAAATGTGTCACCAGTTTGGTTTCTGTTAACATATGCAGTCCTTACACTTATTGAGTTGCTCACAGTTCTGCTCACATACAGGTCTAGCTGGTCTATTTTGTAGGTCATCAACCATCTTATTAGATTTTAATGGCCTTCCTGGTTCAAAACAGCTACATTTAGCTGAATCGGGATACACTATATTGAACGGTTGCCCCAATATCATGGACATAAGTGAGAAAATTCATTGTTGTTAACTTGAAATCCCAACATGTTTTTTTTTTCTTTAAACTTGAATTTTCCCCAGTAGTGGATTGTTTGTGTCCTGTATTGACAGTCCTGCCATCGAAGTCCAATGCCACAGGGTGAACACTGCTTGACTTTTTGGGCAAGTTGTCTCTGCAACTGGTATTCTTGCAAAATCTTAATATATTGCTCATTGATCTGTGACATCTTGTTGATGACCATATAAGCATTTTCATATTGCCATATAGATGTATTTGGAAATTTGATCTGTATTTGCTGCCATCTCATGGTGCAACATAGCATCATTTCAAAACCTATTAATTATTTAAGCCAATAAGAATAATGGAGAATACTGAAATGGTGTCTTGATGTTTTCTAAAAGAAATAATTTTCTTCCAGCAGCTCTCTTACCTCTTCTATAATTCTGAATATTCATTTAAGACTATTAATTGTTGAACTTAGTAGGCACAGTAACTACAGATTTGCAAGTATTCCAACCCTTCATCTAATAGGTTAAATATTTTTCATTCCATGTTAATTTGAAAGAAAAGGTTATTGCTGTTCTACTGGGGCATTGGCAGGTTGTTAATTATTTTGCTTCTGTCTTGAAGAGAGTCTTTTCATTTAGTTTGAATGGAATTCAGAGCACAGATGTGCTATCCAACACTTCCTGTTCACCAGTATTTCTAGCTTTTAAACAATTAGGCTCATGACATTAGGAATGACATTGGCATTCCTGTTCTAACGTTCAAGGGTAAGAGGAGCCTTGATAAAGCTGCGACAATCTACCCCTGTCCTCCTATTTCCCACTTCAGGACTTCCAGAGTGCATAGACCACACCTCTGAAAGGTTGACAATCATCTATGGAAGGCACTGCTAAAGTGAAAACAATTAACATCAAGAATGAATAGTGGCTTTAACTCCATACTTAAGAAAGGACCAGTACATGGCCATTGGCGAATAAGATGGAGTAACTTAATCTGAGGCATCTAATAATGAGCCTCATGTAAAAACAGAAACAGTTGGAAATACTCAGTGCCTGTGGGTAAATCAAACAGAATTAACATTTCAGGGCAATGACATTTCATCCTCTTCACAGAAACTGCCTGAACTGAGTATTTCTAGCAATCTGTTTTTATTTCAGATTTACAGCATCCATAGTATCTCCTTCTGGGTGATTCTCATATAGATTACATTCAGAGGCTGAAAATTTGAAACCTAGGGTTTAATTCTGTCTGTTATGCTTGCTGCAAGGGCCCAAACCATGTCTTAAAATTTTCTTTGTACTTTAATCCTGATAAAACAAAACCAGAGCAGTATAGTATAGGATACATACCGAGGAATGATTATGAACAGGCCAACAATACATTGGAGGTGATTATTTCTACAATGGCTACACACTCTCATGAAAGCAAAATGTGGAACTTTCACTTTAGTCTACATCACTACTTTTTTGTAAGACACTGGGTGGAATTGTCCCAGATTTGTTCTAAATGCAGTAGTGGGTGTGGGGAAAATGGCATTTTATCCACTGGCAGCAATGGCAGGTTTTCACGCCATATCTTCCCAATCCCGCCTCATTAAGCCTACATTCCCAGGAAACAGGCGGGTCGCTGGCAGGTGGTGCCGATTCACCTGCCACTCCATCACCTCGCTGCTTCCTCACGCCGGGAGCCATATTTAAACTGCAGCCACACGCACACCTCCCACTGCTTCCAGCCCAGGACTGCTGCACAGAAGAGGTGGCCCCGAAAGGCAAGAAGGCTGTAGCCCCTCGATTCAGCGACGCATCCCTGGGCTGCCTTCTGGACCACCATTGGAGCCCACCGTGAAGTCCTGTGCCCCTGCTCTGGCCGCAGGAGGCCCATCAGTGTCACCACTCCAGCTGGGGAGTGGTGGTCAGTGTCTATGCTGCACAGAAAAGGTTTGTCATCCAATGCAGGGTAAGGGTAAGGCAACCATCTCATCACTTTAAACTCACACTCACAAGGCTATCACACATTCACTGGCATCTCACTCACTGCCAGCTCAAGGGACATTACCACTCACTCTCTCACACACACCCTCACCTCCTCTGGTGACTGCCTCCTCAGCCCTCACTATCTTGAGGGCACTCGCACAGATCAACATGTGCCCCCCCCACACACACCCTGGGTTACCCTCCTTCCCCAGTACAGCCCTCGCCCTGCAGCCTCTTCCCTTGCCTGAGGCCACTTCTCCCCCTTCCCAAATAAGCCATAGCCTTCAGCCATTGAAAAGCCATGCCTATCTGACGTCTGGTCTGGTAGGTAGAGACCTGTCTGTGAGCCCCCCCTAAAAGTGATGTGGTGCTGCCTGTGAAGCCTGGTGCTGATGACCACAAGTGCTGCCTGAAGCAAGGTAGGCAAACACACCTCGAAACCTCGAGTGAAGTGCAGCTCGCCAGGTGCATGTTGCTTATAAAACCATAGAACCATAGAAAAGTTACAGCACAGAAGGAGGCCATTTGGCCCATCTTGTCCATGCCAGCCCAAGGACACCCAGGTGCCTTTTTCTAATCCCATCTTCCTGCATCTGGCCCATAGCCCTGCAGCTTACAGCACTTAAGGTGCAGATCCAGGTACTTTTTAAAAGAGTTTAGAGTTTCTGCCTCTACCACCAACTTGGGCAGCGAATTCCAGACACCCATTACCCTCTGCGCAAAAAAGTTCTTCTTCATGTCCCCCCTACACCTTCTGTCACTTATCTTGAATCTATGTCCCCTGGTTCTACAATTCTCCATCAAGGGAAACAATTTTATCCTGTCCACTCTATCTATTCCCCTCATAATTTTGTACACCTCAATCAAGTCACCTCTCAGCCTTCTTTGTTCTAAGGAAAATAACCCCAACCTATCCAATCTCTCCTCGTAGCTACACTTTTCTAACCCTGGCAACATTCTTGTAAACCTCCTCTGCACTCTCTCCAGAGCTATTATGTCCTTCCTGTAATGTGGTCACCAGAACTGCACACAGTACTCCAGTTGTGGCTTCACCAGTGTTTTACATAATTCCAACATTATATCCTTACTTTTATATTCTATACCTCTGCTAATTATGTTCAATTGTGAAACATGTCGGCGTGATTGTCTGGGTGATCCAGCGTGGGGGTATGATTCCAGTGAGCTGGGCTTATAATGATACGCTGACGTATTACAGTGAAGTTCCTGACATGCGGTGGCCGAAAACGTGGGCCTGCCATTGACGGGCAGAGCAGATGATTGCAAACTGGTTTCACCATGTCGTGAAAGCAACTTTTGGCCTTCCTGCCATATTGTCCGCTCATGCCTGTCATGACACCCGACACCAGCGGGCATGGAAAATTCCACCCACTGTTTCCAACCTCCATAAGTTTGTTCTTTTGCACTCTTCAGGACCATCAAACTAAATTATTAACTTAAAGCATTAAAAATTCTGTCAATTAACAGATCCAGTAATGAAGTTACGGAGCTGAATTTTCTACCCTTTGCCTTAATGCTGAAGAACATTGACACTAAAATGTGCGGCATTTCACTTGGTAGTAATGTACCAAAATGGCACCATACTTCATTCTCCATTCAGTGTATTCCATTTCATGATTTTGTTGACATAATTTTTATAAAGAAATCAATCCATCCAACTGACTTACTGGCCAGTGCTTACGCTGGTGTGTTTGCTAAATGAAGGTAAATGAGACAATGCTGGGGGGAGGATGGTGTGGGGTGTTGGGGGTGGGGTGGGGGGACCTGCAGGAGTGGGATGCAGGATGACTTTATTAAACGGGATGCAAAATTTTTGGTTTCCTGATGGTGTGTTGAGATGCAGAGATTAAGTCAGCAGCACGTTTGCAAGCATGATGTCAGCTCGTGGTGGGTTCATACTTGTAATACGTCTCCATGCCTGAAAATAGCCATTAGCGTGAAACAGTTTTTAACGTATACCCTCAGGATAAAGGCAGTGGCGCACAAGAATCCCATGGCACCTGGATCACAATCAGTTAGAGGTGGTGAGCACCAGTTGTCTTTGTGCAGTTGTGTGTGTGTGTGCAGTCAGTGGTTTTCCTCAATTAACTCTGCGGCACAAGGGAGTGGAGCAGGAGAATGGACTCTTGCATGGAGGCTCAGAACCAGCATTGGTAAGTCAGTGGTGAGGGGGTGGAGGAGTGGAAGATGGAGAAGGGCCTGGTGTCCTGGGGTTGGTTGTGCGGATGGTGGGAACAATCAGTAAGGTAAGAAAATGAGGGGCCTAAAGGATGGTTTCAGTGCTGTCCATCTCAGAGTGTTGGCTGGCAGAGTCCTTACAGGGCATTGAATTCACCTACAATATTTCAATTATTCTCTCTGAGAATGATCTTGGATAATGTTCTTTACAATGCATCGAAGAGAAGGCCAGCTGAGCCTGCAACTTCAGCCATGTCCCACAGTGTAGTGAGTATAGCACTGGACACTAACATAAACATTCAATAAAGAGTGAATAAAAAAACACAAAGTTCTTTCTTGCACAAAAATGGAAAATGTCACTAATTCCTCTGTAACCATCAATGCATGCCAACCATGAGGCATGCTAGAACACTTAGCTGTCTGACTAAGCTAGTCTCAACTAATAACGATATGCACGCATGAATAAAGTGAAACCAATGTGACATGAAATATTTACAAGTGAAATTTAATTTTGAGGAACATGCCTTTGTGCCCTCAAGTCTTATGGCAATGTAATTGGGCAGGGAAGTGGTGACTGTGATGCAGAGCCAACCTGTTTGACTAGGAGGCTCTTTCACCAATGAACAACTTCCACTGCCATAGGATTGCATGTGTTTTCAATGCTTGCCACCAGCACTGAGAATTTTAATTGTAATGGCATGGAAAATGAGAAAGAGAGGGACAGCATAAGCGGCACACAGTTCTGGTTACAATGTTGACAAAATCTGACCTATGTTTTACATGTTAATAGTAAGCGGCTGCAATATTCTATGAGGCCAAAAATGTGCACAGGGATTGCACTGTGCAATTAACCTGTGACATTTCGTCTGATGCAAGCAGTACATGAACCTCATGCTGCCTGCTAACTTACATGATTGTAGCATGTAGCCAGTGCTAAATGTGCTGCTGAATAACTGCATAGCCAAGCAAGGGAGCATAAAATCATGAAAAACTATAGCATTTCAAGGGGATATGCATTTTGGCTGGAGTGAATTTTGAAAGTCATTCTAAATTGATTTTAACATGGGAAGGACACAAAAATAACACAAAATAGCAAAGAACAGACTGCAAGATGACACTGCACTGGAAGCCTTGGTGCAGGAGGTGTAGAGGAGGTGAGATGCCATAGTGGTACCAGGAGGCCATTAATCCAACTTTGTGAAGGCAGGGGCAGCCATGGCAGTCAATGTCTGAAGTCTAGGCCCAAGGATCTGGATGTGAAGATGAATAATTTAATGACCACGCAAGTGGTTAAGGTCAATGAATGCATCTCCAAATGCCAAATCCCACCAAATGCACCACTAGTCTTACGCACTGCTCAATTCATCACAGTCCCACTACTCACCTACCCACAATTCTCATGAAGGTATATGCTCACTCTGCCTGCTTCTGTCTGGCAAGAGAGAATGAAAAGTAAAAGCAAAAAACCGCGGATGATGGAAATCCAAATCAAAAACAAAAATACCTGGAAAAACTCAGCAGGTCTGACAGCATCTGCGGAGAGGAACACAGTTAACGTTTCAAGTCTGTATGACTCTTCAACAGAACTAAGGAAAAATAGAAAAGAGGTGAAATATAAGCTGGTTTAAGGGGGGGTGGGTAGGACAGGTAGAGCTGGATAGAGGGCCTGTGATAGGTGGAGGTAGTCAAAAGATGTCATAGACAAAAGGACAAAGAAGTGTTGAAGGTGGTGATATTATCTAAAGGAATGTGCTAATTAAGAGTAGAAAGCAGGACAAGCAAGGTACAGATAGCCCTAGTGGGGGTGGGATGGGTTGAAGGAATCGAAATAGGCTAAAAGGTAGAGATAAAACAATGGATGGAAATACATTTAAAAATAATGGAAATAGGTGGGAAAAGAAAAGTCTATATAAATTATTGGAAAAAAAGGGGGGGGATCAGAAAGGGGGTGGGGATGGAGGAGAGAGTTCATGATCTAAAATTGTTGAACTCAATATTCAGTCCGGAAGGCTGTAAAGTGCCTAGTCGGAAGATGAGGTGCTGTTCCTCCAGCTTGCGTTGGGCTTCACTGGAACAATGCAGCAGGCCAAGGATGGCCTTTTGGCAAGAGAGCAGGGTGGTGTGTTGAAATGGCAAGCGACAGGAAGGTCTGGGTCATGCTTGCGGACAGACCGAAGGTGTTCCGCAAAGCGGTCACCCAGTCTGTGTTTGGTCTCTCCAATGTAGAGGAAACCGCATTGGGAGCAGCGAGTACAATTGAGGGAAGTGCAAGTGAAATGCTGCTTCACTTGAAAGGAGTGTTTGGGCCCTTGGACGGTGAGGAGAGAGGAAGTAAAGGGGCAGGTGCTGCACCTTCAGGGGTTGCATCGGAAGGTGCCGTGGGAGGAGATTGAAGAGTAGGGGGTGATGGAGGAGTGGACCAGGGTGTCCTGGAGGGTACAATCCCTGCAGAATGCCATCAGGGGGGTGAAGGGAAGATGTGTTTGGTGGTGGCATCATGCTGGAGTTGGCGGAAATGGCGGAGGATGATCCTTTGAATGAGGAGGCTGGTGGGGTGATAAGTGAGGACAAGGGGGACCCTATCATGTTTCTGGGAGGGAGGAGAAGGCGTGAGGGCGGATGCGTGGGAGATGGGCCAGACATGGTTGAGGGCCCTGTCAACCACCGTGGGTGGAAAACCTCGGTCAAGGAAGAAGGAAGACATGTCAGAGGAACTGTTTTTGAAAGTGACATCATCAGAACAGATGTGACGGAGTCGAAGGAACTGAGAGAATGGGATGGAGTCCTTACAGGAAGCGGAGTGTGAGGAGCTATAGTCGAGGTAGCTGTGGGAGTCGGTAGGCTTGTAATGGATATTGGTGGACAGTCTATCACCAGAAATTGAGACAGAGAGGTCAAGGAAGGGAAGGGAAGTGTCAGTGAGGGACCACATGAAAATGATGGAGGGGTGGAGATTGGAAGCAAAATTAATAAATTTTTCCAAGTCCCGACGAGAGCATGAGGCGGCACCGAAGTAATCATCGATGTACCGGAGAAAGAGTTGTGGAAGGGGGCCGGAGTAGGACTGCAACAAGGAATGTTCCACATACCCCATAAAGAGACAGGCATAGCTGGGGCCCATGCGGGTACCCATAGCCACACCTTTTATTTGGAGGAAGTGAGAGGAGTTGAAGGAGAAATTGTTCAGTGTGAGAACAAGTTCAGCCAGACGGAGGAGAGTAGTGGTGGATGGGGATTGTTCGGGCCTCTGTTTGAGGAAGAAGCTAAGGGCCCTCAGACCATCCTGGTGGGGGATGAAATGTAGTCAAATCTACAAATAATCATTCGGTAATACAGAACTTGAGTATTGTTGAAAAGTGAGTGGTATTCAACACTAACAGGATGCTGCCATCAAGCCAAAAATGTTCTGCCTATAACAGAAATGAGCAATGTGGTATATGAATCCATTGCCAGGGTGATGCTAGGTATGTAGGCTGCACGTCCAAAGACTGGCTGATCATATCAAACAGCGTACCCCTTCCGCAGTCCGCAAAGGGCAAGATAAAGACCAGCATTGTACTTGTAAAATGCAAAACATAGGGCTGAATTTTTCTGTCGGCGAGAAGGGGGAGGGGCCTGCTCGCTGACGTGAAAATGACGCGGGACGATTTCGGGTCATCCCACCCCATTTAAATCTTCAGGAAGGCGGGCAGAAAGCAAACTCAGCAATGGCCAATTGAGGCCATTGACAGGGTCATTAAGATAATTAAAGACCTGCCTGTCAAACCTTAAGGCTGATGGACAGGCCAGGAGCCCCAGCGGGTTTCTGATAATACATGAAACCACATCCACTGGCGGAATGAAGTTTCATGTCCGTTTTAAAAAGGTTTATTAAAGTTTTTGTGCAGTTTATTAACATGTCCCATCTCGTGTGACATTGTCACCTGAGGGGGACATGTTAATGATTTTTTTATTTTTCAGTTTTTAAAGTTTGAAAACCTTTCAGCGATCTCCCTGAGGCAGCACTTAGCCTCAGGGAGATGTGTGCTCTTTCGTGTACATGCATGAAAGTGTGCACTCTCACATTTGGGGAATCCCCTCCTGCCTGCACAGGAAGTGCATTGCACTTCCCGGTGGATGTCACACTGGGCGGGCCCTAATTGGCCTGCCCGCTTAAAATGGTGGCGGGGCCCACTTCTCCGGCGGGTATCAGCTCCCTGCCCACCGGAGATTGGTCAGGCCCGCCCACCAGGCAGAAAATTCTGCCCATAGTGTCCATCATTAGATGTGATTCTGTGATTGGATAACATTTACTTAATAATCCTTAGTGTGCTAAAAATTACACTGACGACCAATTTAGGATTGTTAGTCAGGCTCACAATCTGCTGCATGTGTATGTACTGGAAGCTACATATATTAATGCACAGGGCCCTGTTCTTTGCAGACAGGAAGAACATGTACACACATTGCACCTGTTCAACTAAACAACAGAAGTGACAGCCATTCGCTAGTTCAGTCCTCAGGGCAATGCCTTCACCAATCAGAGTCAAGCTGCCTGGTTTAAATTTCAAACAATGCTCGGCAGTTAACCATTAACTGGTGCATTCTCCATGGCAATCTCTCTACCAATCAGAGTCCACTTGCCAACCAATCGGCACTCTCTTCTCGTACAATATGAAGCATTGCTTCCCCGACATTGGTGTTCTTGTGGTTGTCCTGATAAGTACAAGATGAAAAGCTTCAACAAACTATCTTTTTTTCAGCTGTAATCAGGTCTTTTGGAATAGGGAACCTCAGTGTTCAATGAAGAGTGAAGCCAGGACCATCACCAGGCATACCTAAAAATGGGTGTCAACCTGGTGAAGTTACAACACAGGATGACTTGCATGTCAAACAGCGGAAGCAGCTAGTGATAGACAGAGCTTAGTGATCCCACAACCAACGGATCAGATCTAAGCTCTGCAGTCCTGCTACATCCAGTCATGAATGGCACTGGACAATTAAACAACTCACTGGAGGAGCAGGGTCCACAAATATCCCTTTCCTCAATGATGAGGGAGCCCAGCACATCAGTGCAAAAGACAAAACAAAAACAGAATTACCTGGAAAAACTCAGCAGGTCTGGCAGCATCGGCGGAGAAGAAAAGAGTTGACGTTTCGAGTCCTCATGACCCTTCGACAGAACTTGAGTTCGAGTCCAGGAAAGAGCTGAAATATAAGCTGGTTTAAGGTGTGTGTGTGGGGGCAGGAGAGATAGAGAGACAGAGAGGTGGAGGGGGTTGGTGTGGTTGTAGGGACAAACAAGCAGTGATAGAAGCAGATCATCAAAAGATGTCAACGACAATAGTACAATAGAACACATAGGTGTTAAAGTTAAAGTTGGTGATATTATCTAAACGAATGTGCTAATTAAGAATGGATGGTAGGGCACTCAAGGTATAGCTCTAGTGGGTTTTTTTTTTAATAATGGAAATAGGTGGGAAAAGGAAAATCTTTATAATTTATTGGAAAATAAAAAGAAGGGGGAAACAGAAAGGGGGTGGGGATGGGGGAGGGAGCTCATGACCTAAAGTTGTTGAATTCAATATTCAGTCCGGAAGGCTGTAAAGTCCCTAGTCGGAAGATGAGGTGTTGTTCCTCCAGTTTGCGTTGGGCTTCACTGGAACAATGCAGCAAGCCAAGGACAGACATGTGGGCAAGAGAGCAGGGTGGAGTGTTAAAATGGCAAGCGACAGGGAGGTTTGGGTCATTCTTGCGGACAGACCGCAGGTGTTCTGCAAAGCAGTCGCCCAGCTTACGTTTGGTCTCTCCAATGTAGAGGAGACCACATTGGGAGCAACGAATGCAGTAGACTAAGTTGGGGGAAATGCAAGTGAAATGCTGCTTCACTTGAAAGGAGTGTTTGGGTCCTTGGACGGTGAGGAGAGAGGAAGTGAAGGGGCAGGTGTTGCATCTTTTGCGTGGGCATGGGGTTGTGCCATAGGAGGGGGTTGAGGAGTAAGGGGTGATGGAGGAGTGGACCAGGGTGTCCCGGAGGGAGCGATCCCTACGGAATGCCGATAAGGGGGGTGAAGGGAAGATGTGTTTGGTGGTGGCATTATGCTGGAGTTGGCGGAAATGGCGGAGGATGATCCTTTGAATGCGGAGGCTGGTGGGGTGATAAGTGAGGACAAGGGGGACCCTATCATGTTTCTGGGAGGGAGGAGAAGGCGTGAGGGCGGATGCGCGGGAGATGGGCCGGACACGGTTGAGGGCCCTGTCAACGATCGTGGGTGGAAAACCTCGGTTAAGGAAGAAGGAGGACATGTCAGAGGAACTGTTTTTGAATGTAGCATCATCGGAACAGATGCGACGGAGGCGAAGGAACTGAGAGAATGGGATGGAGTCCTTACAGGAAGTGGGGTGTGAGGAGCTGTGGTCGAGATAGCTGTGGGAGTCGGTGGGTTTGTAATGGATATTGGTGGACAGTCTATCACCAGAGATTGAGACAGAGAGGTCAAGGAAGGGAAGGGAAGTGTCAGAGATGGACCACGTGAAAATGATGGAGGGGTGGAGATTGGAAGCAAAATTAATACATTTTTCCAAGTCCTGACGAGAGCATGAAGCGGCACCGAAATAATCATCAATGTACTGGAGAAAGAGTTGTGGAAGGGGGCCGGAGTAGGACTGCAACAAGGAATGTTCCACATACCCCATAAAGAGACAGGCATAGCTGGGGCCCATGCGGGTACCCATAGCCACACCTTTTATCTGGAGGAAGTGAGAGGAGTTGAAGGAGAAATTGTTCAGCGTGAGAACAAGTTCAGCCAGACGGAGGAAAGTAGTGGTGGATGGGGATTGTTCGGGCCTCTGTTCGAGGAAGAAGCTAAGGGCCCTCAGACCATCCTGGTGGGGGATGGAGGTGTAGAGGGATTGGACGTCCATGGTGAAGAGGAAGCGGTAGGGGCCAGGGAACTGGAAATTGTTGATGTGACGTAAGGTGTCAGAGGAATCATGGATGTAGGTGGGAAGGGACTGGACAAGGGGAGAGAGAAGGGAGTCAAGATAACGAGAAATGAGTTCTGTGGGGCAGGAGCAAGCTGAGACGATCGGTCTACCGGGGCAGTTCTGTTTGTGGATTTTGGGTAGGAGATAGAAGCGGGCCGTCCGAGGTTGGGCGACTATCAGGTTGGAAGCTGTGGGAGGGAGATCCCCAGAGGAGATGAGGTCAGTGACAGTCCTGGAAACAGTGGCTTGATGTTCAGTGGTGGGGTCATGGTCCAGGGAGAGGTAGGAGGAAGTGTCTGCGAGTTGACTCAATGAATTTCGGGCTCGGCATGATACTGAACTCTTCTTCCGCCGTCTTCGTCTCCGGGCTCACTTCTTTGGGCAGGAGTCCTCTCCCAGTTCAACGGATCCTTTTACCCATCTCCAATATTCTCCCTCCACCTGGACCCCTCCCTCTGGATTCTTACCTTCTCTCGATCTTTTCATTGAGAACTGTCGGCGCGACATTAGTCGTCTCAATTTCTCTGCTCCTCTCACCCATTCTAACCTGTCTCTCTCTGAACTTACTGCACTCCATTCTCTCAGGTCCAACCCTGACATTGTCATCAAACCCGCTGACAAGGGTGGTGCTGTTGTTGTCTGGCGCACTGACCTCTACCTCGCGGAGGCTGAGCGTCAACTCGCAGACACTTCCTCCTACCTCTCCCTGGACCATGACCCCACCACTGAACATCAAGCCATTGTTTCCAGGGCTGTCACTGACCTCATCTCCTCTGGGGATCTCCCTCCCACAGCTTCCAACCTGATAGTCGCCCAACCTCGGACGGCCCGCTTCTATCTCCTACCCAAAATCCACAAACAGAACTGCCCCGGTAGACCGATCGTCTCAGCTTGCTCCTGCCCCACAGAACTCATTTCTCGTTATCTTGACTCCCTTCTCTCTCCTCTTGTCCAGTCCCTTCCCACCTACATCCGTGATTCCTCTGACACCTTACGTCACATCAACAATTTCCAGTTCCCTGGCCCCTACCGCTTCCTCTTCACCATGGACGTCCAATCCCTCTACACCTCCATCCCCCACCAGGATGGTCTGAGGGCCCTTAGCTTCTTCCTCGAACAGAGGCCCGAACAATCCCCATCCACCACTACTCTCCTCCGTCTGGCTGAACTTGTTCTCACGCTGAACAATTTCTCCTTCAACTCCTCTCACTTCCTCCAGATAAAAGGTGTGGCTGTGGGTACCCGCATGGGCCCCAGCTATGCCTGTCTCTTTATGGGGTATGTGGAACATTCCTTGTTGCAGTCCTACTCCGGCCCCCTTCCACAACTCTTTCTCCGGTACATCGATGATTATTTCGGTGCCGCTTCATGCTCTCGTCAGGACTTGGAAAAATGTATTAATTTTGCTTCCAATCTCCACCCCTCCATCATTTTCACGTGGTCCATCTCTGACACTTCCCTTCCCTTCCTTGACCTCTCTGTCTCAATCTCTGGTGATAGACTGTCCACCAATATCCATTACAAACCCACCGACTCCCACAGCTATCTCGACCACAGCTCCTCACACCCCACTTCTTGTAAGGACTCCATCCCATTCTCTCAGTTCCTTCGCCTCCGTCGCATCTGTTCCAATGATGCTACATTCAAAAGCAGTTCCTCTGACATGTCCTCCTTCTTCCTTAACCGAGGTTTTCCACCCACGGTCGTTGACAGGGCCCTCAACCGTGTCTGGCCCATCTCCCGCGCATCCGCCCTCACGCCTTCTCCTCCCTCCCAGAAACATGATAGGGTCCCCCTTGTCCTCACTTATCACCCCACCAGCCTCCGCATTCAAAGGATCATCCTCCGCCATTTCCGCCAACTCCAGCATGATGCCACCACCAAACACATCTTCCCTTCACCCCCCTTATCGGCATTCCGTAGGGATCGCTCCCTCCGGGACACCCTGGTCCACTCCTCCATCACCCCTTACTCCTCAACCCCCTCCTATGGCACAACCCCATGCCCACGCAAAAGATGCAACACCTGCCCCTTCACTTCCTCTCTCCTCACCGTCCAAGGACCCAAACACTCCTTTCAAGTGAAGCAGCATTTCACTTGCATTTCCCCCAACTTATTCTACTGCATTCGTTGCTCCCAATGTGGTCTCCTCTACATTGGAGAGACCAAACGTAAGCTGGGCGACTGCTTTGCAGAACACCTGCGGTCTGTCCGCAAGAATGACCCAAACCTCCCTGTCGCTTGCCATTTTAACACTCCACCCTGCTCTCTTGCCCACATGTCTGTCCTTGGCTTGCTGCATTGTTCCAGTGAAGCCCAACGCAAACTGGAGGAACAACACCTCATCTTCCGACTAGGGACTTTACAGCCTTCCGGACTGAATATTGAATTCAACAACTTTAGGTCATGAGCTCCCTCCCCCATCCCCACCCCCTTTCTGTTTCCCCCTTTTTTTTCCCAATAAATTATAAAGATTTTCCTTTTCCCACCTATTTCCATTATTAAAAAAAAAACCCACTAGAGCTATACCTTGAGTGCCCTACCATCCATTCTTAATTAGCACATTCGTTTAGATAATATCACCAACTTTAACTTTAACACCTATGTGTTCTATTGTACTATTGTCGTTGACATCTTTTGATGATCTGCTTCTATCACTGCTTGTTTGTCCCTACAACCACACCAACCCCCTCCACCTCTCTATCTCTCCGGCCCCCACACACACACCTTAAACCAGCTTATATTTCAGTTCTTTCCTGGACTCGAACTCAAGTTCTGTCGAAGGGTCATGAGGACTCGAAACGTCAACTCTTTTCTTCTCCGCCGATGCTGCCAGACCTGCTGAGTTTTTCCAGGTAATTCTGTTTTTGTTTTGGATTTCCAGCATCCGCAGTTTTTTTTTTTTTGTTTTTATCTCTGTGCAAAAGACAAGTCTGAAGCATTGTAACCAACTGAAGGCCGAAGTGCCGACTGGACAATTCAACTCGGCTTCCTTTTGAAGTGCCCAACAACACAGGTGCCAGTCTTCAGCCAATTCGATTCACTTCATATTTTATCAATAAATGACTGAAGGTACTGGATACCACAAAGGCTATGGGCCCTGACGACGTTCTGAAGACTTGTACTTCTGAATTAGCTGTGCCCTTAGCCAAGTTGTTCTACTATGGCTACAACACTGGCATCTACCCGAAAATGTGGAAGATTGCCCAGTTATGTCCTGTCCACAAAAAGTAGAACAAATCCAACCTGGCCAATTACCGCCCCATTAGCCTACCCTCAGTCATCAGCAAAGTGATGTATGGGGTCATTGACAGTGTCATCAGAGGTTATTACATAACAATAACCTGCTCACTGATGCTCAGTTTGGGCTCCGCCAGGGCCATTCATCTCCTGCCCTCATTACAGCCTTGGTCCAAATAGGAATGTAAAAGCTGAACTCCAGCTGTGAGGTGAGAGTGACTGCCCTTGACATAAAACAATGTTTAATCGAGTGTGACACCAAGGAGCCTGAATAAATCTGGAGTCAATGGGAATTGGGGGAAATCTCTCCATTTGTTGGAGTCATACTGAGCACAAAGGAAGTTGGCTGTGGTTGTTGGAGATCAATCATTTCAGATATCAATGCAGGAGTTCCTCAGGGTCGTGTCCTAAGTCAAACCATCTTCAGTTGCTTCATCAATGACCTTCCTCCCATCATAATGTCAGAAGTGTAGATGTTCGCTGGTGATTACACAATGTTTAGCACCATTCACGACTCCTCAGATACTGAAATGGTCCATGTCCACATGAAGCAAGACCTGGACAATATTCAAGCTTGGACTGATAAGTGGCAAGTAATATTCATGCCACACAAATGTCAGGCAATGGCCTTCTCCAACAAGAGAGAATCTAACCATCTCCCCTTGATATTCAATTGCATTACCATCGCTGAATCCCTCATTATCAACATACTGGGGGTTACTATTGACCAGAAACTGAACTGGACCAGCCATGTAAATACTGTGACTTCAAGAGCAGGTTAGAGGCTGGGAATTCTGTGAAGTGTAACTCACCTCCTGGCTCCCCAAAGCCTGTCTGCCATCTACATGGCACAAGTCAGGAGTTTGATGGAACACTCCTCACTTGCCTGGATGAGTGCAGCTCCCAAAACACTCAAGTAGCTTGACACCATCCAGGACAAAGAATCCCACTTGACTGGCATCCCATCCGCCACCTTAAACATTCAATCCCTCCACCACCGATGGACAGCGACAGCAGTGTATACCATCTACAAGATGCACTGCAGTAACTCACCAAGGCCACTTCAAAGGCACGTTCCAAGCCCAGAATCTCTACCATCTTGAAGGGCGAGGTAAGCAGGTATATGGGAACACCTCCATGTACAAGTTCCCCTCCAAGTCACCCACCATCCTGACTTGGAAATATATCGCCATTCCTTCACTGTCGCTGGGTCGAAATCCTGGAACTCCCTCCCTAACAGCACTGTGGGTGTACCTACACCACATGGACTGCAGCGGTTCAAGAAAGCAGCTCCCCACCACCTTCTCAAGGAAACTTAGAGATAGGCGATAAATACTGGCCTAGTCAAAACGGATATATAAAAAAACAGTTGACAGCAAACTGGAAGATGCTGCAAATATCATGTGCTCCACCTGAGAAGCAGCAGGATGCATAAAAGCTTATGATCACAGTCACCTTCACAGTTACTGGCAGAGCTGTCCCCACCCTGCTCTGAACCTGCAGTTGTGGCTACAGCGTTTTGGAAGACTTCAGTGAGCACTTCCTTCATGAAGTGGAGATGCCTGATGCATTGTTTCTCACTGAGGTTCAAGTAGGAGAATTGCTCACTAAACACTCAGGGCAGATATGGCTTCCTGTTTTGAAGCCCTCTCCCTGTCCTCCTCCTCCCTCTTCCACTAGCTTGTCCTGCTCTGCATAGTCTGTGCTCATTCTCACTGTCGTGCTTTAGTCCAAGAGGAATGGAAGTTAGTATGCCCTCATATGGGGGTAAATGGTTTGTGGAGAGCCCTTGAAGTCAGAATAATGTCCTACAGCAAATGCCACACTCTACCCTGTGGACTTCATCAACTTTAAACAACATGGGGAACCAAACATTTCTGCAATCAGCACGCGCTGACCTGAAAGTAGCCGATAATCCCTTTAAATAGTGCTGGGGCGGGTCCTTCTTGCTGCTGAACACCGATTCAACTGTGTGAAGTTAAGAGAGGGCATTAGTCGGAATGTTGAGCTCCAAGATGGCACTGCTGACATCAGATCAGCGTTTATATGCTGCCCGCTCTGCATCTTCCTGACAGACACTCCACGCAGGCACTATCTTCATCAAAAGTTCGCCTGGTGCAGCCAACAGCAGGAGCATGCATGCACCCCGCAGCTGTCATTTTGGAGACTAAGCTGCACTCATAGTGCCAAAGAAATGGGTGCTACGGAGCCAGATTTCATGGCCAATATCTTTATACATCAGTCTTGTAACTTTTTGGGCATCAATGATAATACAGCCATTTCTTGTTAATTATGCATGAAGAAATACAAATGGAAGCCAATTACCTTCCCAAGGGTGTCTGCTGGACTGCCAGCTGCTTCCTACATGGCCTACATCATGGGCACACCTTGAGAATGGTACTTGCATGGGCATCTCCTGAAAGCTACTGAAGCAACTAAATTGGTGCTATTCTGATGCCACACAGTCCTCCTGGATGATATGAAACACTCTGTCCCAATTTGGACCATGCTAGTCCATTCAATAAATTTTTAAAGTCAATTACCAAAGATCAAGCTTTCAGCTACTTAAGGGGCACAAACCAATCTTATTTAAAGGGCCAGGCACCCAATTTGCAGTTAAGGTGCATTTAAAGAACTCCTGTAATTGCCAAGTGTTTGGCAGGACATTGGAGCGTTTTTGGAGTGGGTTTCTGAGAGCTAGTGCTTACAATCTGGGGAAACAGAGGGGTTCTGAAGAAAAGTCACAGATGCCTCTTCTGCTCTGCACCAATGTTGTTTGACCTGCTGAGCATTACCAGCATTTTCTGTTCTTATTAAAAGAGAGGAGTAGATCACTGATAAGAGAACTGCAGTGGCAGTGCCCTTTTAGTCCACAGTATGGCCAGGGAGTTGAGCAGAGGCTGTAGAAAGGGGAACCTCTGCGAAGATAAAGGAGGAAGAGGAACAGGAGGAGGTATCCTTTTGAAACCAGACAATATTTCATGTAATGCGGTCATCATTGGCAAGGCCAGCATTTGTTGCCAATCCCTAATTGCACTCAAAGGTGGTGGTGAGTCACCTTCTTGCACCACTACAATCTCTCTGTAGTTGGTTGGTACAATTTGAATGGGCCATTAGGCTATTAAGAGTCAACCACATTGCTGTAGCTCTGGAGTCACATGTAGACCAAACCATGTAAGGATGGCAGATATCCTTCCCTACAGGGTATGCTAAACCAGATGGGTTTTTACACTTATCAATGATAGTTTTGTGGTCACTGTGACTAAAATTGTCTTTCAATTTCAGATGTTATTAATTAATTTAATTTAAATTCTACCATCGTGGTGGGTCTTGAACCCATGTGACCAGAGCATCCAGTATGCTTGAGGGCTTCCACGACTGGTGAGTCCTGCAGGAGCCCGTGTGCATCATCAGCCCCAGAAATGACATTCTCATTTAATTTGTTAAGTTTCTGTTGAAGATTTTGTTTATAATTACAGAACTCCTTTAAGGAACTGTCAATTTAATTTAATTCATTTGTTTAATTAATATGTGCAAAAGGTTTTAAGAGAGTCGACAGGAACACTGGATTAGTAGTTCGGAGGCAGAGATCTGTAATGCTGTGTCCTGTGAATAAGCCTACTAACAAGGAAAAGATCTGTCACCACAGCATTAGCCTGAGCCTCTGGATTACTAGTCCAGTGACATAACCACTATGCAGCGATCTCGCCTGCTGCCAGAGAGCAGTTTACAGGCTCTCTTTACAGTAGCGTAACTTCCCCTTACCGACATGGACATACCACTCCCCATTATTACATCGATCTGGCTGTCATCCAACATTAAAAGCCACCAACAGAAACCTTTATGTAACATCTTTATCCAACGGCACATCCAAATACACAAAGAACAACGAACTACTCGCCCTTGTGAAATCACTTAGAGTCAGTTGTGATGGTGCCCTCCCTTGTCCTAGCACTCCTACGCTGTGCTGCCATGGTAGCTGCAGCATTGCTGGTGCAAGGTTGCTGACTTTCATTGTGGGAGATTGCAGAAGAAAGGAGATGCTGTATTGTCACACCATCTGTAACTTGCATTTCGTGTCACTTTGTAGGACGAGGGTGAGGAGGGAGTTGAGAAACAGCCCAAGGCAGTAGTTTACCATCATCCTCACTGGCCTTAGCAATGCTGGATGCCAAGGCCTCTGTTGCGGAGAACTCCATTACTCTCAGCACCATCTCCTCCAGCTGGCTGAGTGGATGGAGTGGTGGCAGATCCCCTTTGGTCCCCTGGTCCTCCCCACTGTTATGTGCAACCTTCTCCTGCAAGAGAGAATGTCAGTGGACGGAGTCTGGCGTCAGCTGTGCTCGGTGGACAATATGGAGAGAAGGCCAAAAATCGGTTTCACCATGTTGTGAAACCAATTTGCGATCAACTGCTCAGTCCATCGATGGTGGGCTGTGCTCCCCACCATCGGACATAGATCTGCGTATTGTTATAAGGCCAGCCTGCCAGAATCACTCGCCCCTGCTGGATCGTCCGTCCATGTTGGCGAGATTGCACCCTGGTGCAGAACAGGTCTCAACTGTGATGTGTAGAAGTCGGGACTTACCCGTCAGGGCCTTGCTCACATCGCGGACATCCGAGGAGCAGAAGATGCCAACAGCAGCAGCACCCTGGAGGAACGTCCATGGCATGATGGGTGGATTCTCATGGACATGGCTCTGCTGAGAAGCAGCTCACGGAAGTTGGAAAGTCACCATTGAGGGTCTGCTCACAATGGATGATGATCGAGCAGGTGGAGAGGAAGGTCCAGCTGTGTTTGGGAGAGGAAGATATACCGGGGGGGATTGGGAGAGGGAGGTCCAGGATTGACTGGGAGAGGTGTCAGGATGGGGTGAGGTTGGGAGGGGGGAATGAAGGTTTCAGGTTAGGGTGAGGTTGGGGAGGGGGGAATGAAGGAGTCAGGATGGGGTGAGGTTGGGAGGGGGGTAATGAAGGTGTCAGGAAGGGGTGAGGTTGGGAGGGGGGAGTGAAGGAGTCAGTGTAGGGTGAGGCTCAGATGGGGGCAATGAAGGTGTCAGGATGGGGTGAGGCTGGAGGAGAAATGAAGGTGTTGGGGGAGGTTGGGAGGGGTGGAGGGAGTATGAGGGAGGAGAGGGTAACAGGGGAGATGACGACAATTGGGGAGATAGGTGTAAAGGGGGTAGAAGGGGTAAGGGAAGGAGTTTGGAGGGGGAAGGAATGTGGAGAGGGGGGAGTCTGGGGGTAGGAAGGAGTGTGGAGTGGGGAGGGAGTCCATGGGGAGGAAGAAGTGCAGAGAGGGGAAGGAGTGTGGAGAGTGGAGGGAGTCTGTGGGGAGGAAGGAGTGCAAAAAGGAGAGGGAGCAAGGCTAGGGGAAGAAGTAGGGCTGGAGGAAAGAGTTGGGAAAGGGGGAGGACTAAGAGTGGCGGAAGAAGTAAAGGTGTCTGTAGGAGTCAGAAAGGGGGAAGGACTAAGCGGGGGTAGTGCCTTAGTGGTGGTGGGGGTGTGGAACAAGGGGGTGGGGAGCCTGGGGGAGAAGGGTTCCATGGGGGAAGGGGTCCAGAGGGAGGGGATGTCCAGGTAAATGTGCCAGGGAGGGCTCTGATGAGTCCATGACTGCCTCCTGAGGGATTGGTGAGAATGGCCGAGGGCAGAGTGAGGCTGTAGGGTGGGAGGGAGGGTGAGGGTTTGATGGTAGTGGTAGAGGGGATGACGAGGGTGGTTAGTGGGGACTCGGAGGCAGACACGGACCCTGGGGGTGGGACGGAGGAGGTCGGGAGGTGAATGTGGATGGGAGTGGGATTTTCAGGAAGCAAAGGAATGTGCCTGTTCACCTGGACATTCCCGAAGGAAAAGGAATAGAGCTGGTAGGTCACAGAGAGGAGGTGGAAGGTGATGCCAGGGGGTCAGCAGTGATGGGGGAGGTGAAATGGGTGACTGGGGGAGGGGAAAAGATGGGGGAGCTTCCGGCAAAGCAAATCCAGACCATGCGGCCTAAAGTAAAAGTGAAACAACAATCGTGGTGAGTGAGATCAGGTGCTGCATGGGAGTGTGATCAGTGGGTGGGCGTTGAGAGAGGGATGATGTGGTGCAGGATCCTCATGAGTGTGTTCACTGCCAACCTCACAATTACTGGTGGCAGGGTCCATGTCCTCACCAGTCAGCGCGATGGCACACTCCTCAAAATAAGTGAGGGGCCTAATGTGGGCCACTCCACCTCCGGTATGGGACCACTTCCTGCTGCTTCCAAACTGACCTCCTGACTCCCCAAAGCCTGTCCACCATCTACAAAGCACAAGTCAGGAGTGTGATGGAACACTCACCACTTGCCTGGATGGGTGCAGCTCCAACAACACCGAAGAAGCTTGAAGCCATACAGGTCAAAGTAGGCTGCTTGATTGGCACCCCATTCACAAACATTCACTCCCTCCACCACCGACGCACAGTGGCAGCAGTGTGTACCATCTACAAGGTGCACTGCAGGAATTCACCAAGGCTCCTTAGACAGCACCTTCCAAACCCATGACCACTACCACCTAGAAGGGCAAGGCAGCTGATAGATGGGAACACGACCATCTTGACGTTCCCCTCCAAGCCACTCACCAACCTGACTTGGAAATATATCGCCGTTCCTTCACTGTTGCTGGGTCAAAATCCTGGAACTCCCTCCCTAACTGCACTGTAGCTCACCACCACCTTCTCAAGGGCAATTAGGGATGGGCAATAAATGTTGGCCTAGACAGCGACGCCTTATCCCTTGAATGGATAAAAGAATGTGAGCCAGCTTCTCCTGCATGGAAACAGATGGGGAGAGTGTGAGCAGGACACATGGCACTGTGTGGAATGTTTGTGTGGTGAGCGGAGCCATGGACAGGATGAGGACACGAGCTCCGGGGGTATGAGCCTGATGGAGATGTGGGGGTGTGTGTGAGAGTTAGTGGTGTTTACCCTTGAGGTGTGAGATCCCCGTGGATGTGTGATGGGCTTGAGAGTGATAAGATGAGTGACTTGGCAGAATGGGTGAGACCATTCATCCTGTAGTGGCACTAGGTGGCTGTCCTCTTTTACAGGGCATTGATGCTGACCACCACTGTCACCACCTCCCATGCTGGATTGGTGATGCCGCTGCCCATCCTGAGGCCAGCGTGGTGGTAGAGGACATTGCCTTTTGGAGCCAGCCTGGGTTCCGTGCACAGTCCTAGGCTGGAAGCAGTGAGGGGTGCGTGTGGCTGCACTTTAACTGTGGCGCTTGGTGTGATGAAGCGGCGGGGTGATGGTGTGGCAGGCGAATGAGAGCCCGCCCATGGAAATGGTGTGTTTCCCGGGAATGCAGAGGGTTTGGGACAAAACGGCATGAGAAGCCACCACTGTGGCTGGCAGGTAAAACATCATTTTACCCGGCCCCCTACCGCATTTAGTCCAAATCTGGGACGATTCCGCCCATGTGTTTGGGTGACATTCCTACCATAGATGAATAGCTGGAGGTATGTGGAGGCAGTGAGAGGTGGGTACTGAGGTTGGCATCATTTGAAGATGTGTGTGGTGATGTGGAGTGTGTGAGTGATGGGACCGTGGTGCATTGAGCAGCGTGAGAGACTGGTGATTTGCTGGTGATGAGTAGTGATGTGAAGATGGAAGATGCATTCACTGACATCGACCACATATATGAAGTCATTAAACTTCTCGTGGGACCCTCTCCAGGAGTTGACTGCCCTAGCCACCGGCTCCCAATCCCATCAGAGGGTCTGGTGTGAAGGCCTCCTGGCCCCATGGAAAGATGTCCTCTCTCCTTGAGCATACCTCCATGACTGATGACTCCAAATGCAGAATCATTGAATCTTGGAGTTCACTCCCTGGCCTCCATTTTCCTTCATCTTCGATCTTCAAATTTGATTTTTTTGTAGCTTTCATATTTTCAGTGCAGTTTCCCTTTAGGAGGGACAGACTGCCTTTAAGAGTTGGGGGCCAGCTGAAACACCTACTAGCCTGACATGCTCTTAGACTCCCTGTTGTGCCTGCAACTAGCCAACAGCACAGGTCACCTTTGGTGGCATCATTGAAATGACCACAAGTCCTGAGCCAAAAAGGACAGGGCACTCCAACTTTTGTTCCCATATGTCTGCATGGTGCACACGTTTGCATGTGAAACTTAACATGAGGAATTCTATAGAACCTAGGGAACATGTATAAAATTTTCTACATTTGAAGCAATCAAAACAGCCAGGTTTTATTCCTATGCGTAGAAGTTTTAAGAGGTGTCTACCCCAGATGAAGCTTCATACTGTCAGGTATGAAAACCACTGTTGCACTTTTTGTTAAAGAAATTCAATTGATTCCTGCTCGATTCTCCTGGCCTTGGGAAGGTCCCAGAAATGTACAAGCAACTGGTAATCGATAGGGACTATACCTTAGCAACAGAAAGTACCCTATAATTGGCCTGAGAATCTATTTAAGAATCATTAACTTCTAATTGATTTCAGCACGCAACTACTTACAACAGCGATACCTTACTCCCTTAAAGTGAGATGGATCGAATGCACAACACATCTTAGAAGCATACTAATGTATTGTGTATGGTGTGATGTATTGATTTTATCCTTTATAAAAGAGCATCACCTCTGACTTAGTATGAACATAACCATGAGAGATCTGCCACTTAAGATCAAAACAAGCAGGGATTACACATTTGGTCTTCAGTTTTAGATGGATTTAAAAATATCAGCCTTGTATAATATGGTCCTCACACTGTCACACAGCGTATGGCACAAAATATTATTACAGAGATGACAGCCAGAGCTTAGAAAATCATCTGTCATATTTTTGATGGATCTGAAGGCCTGCTTGAAGTGAAGGTAAGATGTGATGACATGTAGTGTCAGTATGTGTGTGCATCACTCGCACATTCTGGATTAAGCACAGGCTCCATTTAAAATTCTGCTACACTCTAACTGTACAGTCTGCTCCCCTTTTTTACAGATATCCTTGTTCTAACATGGAGGAATCACTTTAAAATGGGAGCTCCTGTTCCTGATCAGACAGGGGATTCCCAGCAACTGGCCTTGATCCTATTCCTGTTTAAAACCGTTCTAACCAAGAGTGATATGAATCTTAAAAACCTGATCCTTACAGATTTCCTTCCAAAAGCCAATGATAAATTTGTTGCTTGTTCCGGTTTAATCGTAAATTCAGATTGTGGTGACCTGCTGAGTTTGTTTTTTGCAAAGCAGTAATAAGTGCAGTGAAAGCAGGGATTTTACTTATTAAAAACCTAACAAAATAATGTCAAACAATGCCATTAATTAAAGAGTTGACGTTTCGAGTCCTCTGTCGAAGGGTCATGAGGACTCGAAATGTCAACTCTTTTCTTCTCCGCCGATGCTGCCAGACCTGCTGAGTTTTTCCAGGTAATTCTGATTTTGTTTTGGATTTCCAGAATCCGCAGTTTTTTGTTTTTATTAATGCCATTAATTAACCTGTTTAAATGTTTTATTTTTTTAAGAAAAGATTATTAGAAAAGATAAGGTTTGGAGTACTTATACAAAAATATTCATGGCTTTAAAAATTGAGTTCAAATTTCCACCATATAAGATTTCAAAACTGCAATTAATGAATTGCATTAACCGCAATCTGTTTATTTTTCAGGTCAATTTTCAGTCAAGAATTTGAAAAAAGAGCAACAATCATGAAAACCAAAAAAACATCCCAAGTTACAACTGACACACCTAGCCTGGTCAGTTGTAGCAATGCTACAAAAACCTATCGTTAGTGACAGGTTGACAGAGTTTGAACAAGTATGAGCTGACCATAGAGCGGGAAAATGGTTTTGTTAGGGGTAATTCATGTCTGACTACATGAGCTGAAATTTAAAAAAAATTGGCTCACTGCCTAACGTGCGGTTCAAAATAATGTCAACGGGGGTGGATTTGATTCTTGTTCCGGCTGAGGTAGACTTGGGGGTCCACCTCTTCCCCCTCTCCCTGAGAGTGGGAGTCAATGGTAAACCAGCACTGACAAAAACTGTCAGGAAACCAGCTTCAGGGCAAAGCATCACCGGACAACGAGCCAAGGCCCTGCCTTCAGGCTGAATGCTCCTGGTGTGGAGTGACACTAATAAGGTAATGTTAATTGATGTTGTCTGTATGGGCCTCCAGAAAGCAGGTGTGAGGATCCACACAAGAGATTATTATAAAAATGAGAACACATGGGGCAGATTTTTACAGCAGCCAGATTTTACTTTCCCGCCGAAGTCATGGAGTTCAGAATGGCGCGCCGCTGTGACAGGGCCATAAAATTCTGGCCATGGAATTTAAGGTAGCCTTTTGACTTGGGTTGGAAACCGGCCAGGATCTAGAAAATTGAAAGTGAGGATAAAGGGATGAATTTTGATGTGGGCTTTAAGACTGCGAAGTCGGGCCGAAAAGCGGGTCCCAAGCCTATACCGGCCAGCGACGAGTTTACTGCAGTCGGCCTCCCAGTTAAAAACTGCAGGCAGGCTGTAAATCATGCAGGCCCAGTCAGAGGATCAGCAGCTCTGAGACACTAGCATGGGGGAACTCCAGCCCCATGCAGGTAAGCAGGAATAATCACTTCAAGATTGCCGAGGGCAGTAGGCTGTGTGATTGGAGGGGATTTTACCAGCCTCCCGTCTCCGATCCTGTCGCCCTGGGGCTGGTAAACTGCAGACTACCCTATAGATACTCTGATTTGGTGGGATTTAGCAAGTGGTGTTCCCAGTGATTTGTACTGGAGCCTCAACTTTTCTTTGAATTTATTAATGATTTGTGTGCAGGAATAGAAAGCTGTGATCCAAGCTTACAGGTGACACTAAGTCAGATGGGACAGTAAGCAGTGTAGATGTGAACTTAATGTTGCAAAGAGACACAGTTCCATTAAGTGAGTGGACACAATTATGAAAAATGGTGTTCACTGTGGGCCAATGTGACATCATCCAAGAAAGATAAATTGGAGTATAGTCTAAATGGTGAGGAACTAGGAACTATAGATCCTATGAATAAGATGTTCTTTGGCGTATTTGACTTGCATTTAGTGCTTAACTCATTTGCTAAATGTAAACGTTATGGGTAAATTGGTATATGCAGCTGTGCTTTCTTGTTTTGGCACTCGCAAACAATTCCTACCACACTGAATACAATACATTAATGATGAAAATTAGTAGGTGGTATACTTTAAAACGTCTAAGGCATTCAGTGCCAAAGTTTGTATGTATTATTGCAAGGATACCACCACATACTGTGTATTAATACATAAACCTAGATATCATGCAATATGTCAGTCAGCATCTTTATCTAAAAGATTGCAAGCTGTTTCACATTTGACACTAATCTGGTATGAAACTTGGATGCCTAGGGATAGCGTGTCTAAAATAGGAATAACATGAACTCGATGTTCCCCTCGACGCTTGATTAAAGAACAAGGGGAAGCAGCTCATCATGTCACCCCTCACTTGGAAGAGTATGATACTGTCCCTGATTGCAAAGTTATGGCACTATCATCAATAAGCAAATTTGCCCAGGATAATTGCACACAAGATGACTTTGTACACTTTTATTGTTTAGTTTTTTTTTTCCTTCCAACTCTTATATTGCCTCCTTGCTGGGCATGGCGTGAAATGCACCAGTCTCCCTTTGATACTTCTTCCAGGTACACAAGTGTGAGCTTTGGCATTGAATGGTAGCAGACTATATAAAGGAATATTCATACACTCCCACCAAAGTTACTGGACAGTAATCAGGAGCAGGAACACTGGCCAATTTTCTCTCCAAGCAAGGAGTATTGAGAGCCATTATAGTGTTGCTTAAGGTGAGTTAACTCAGTGCCAGTTTGTAAAGGATCACAAGGCCATTACAGATAAGGGAGCCCATTCAGTCCATCTTTGTTGATACAGACAGAAAGCCCATTTTTCCCTCCCCATTGCTACGAGAGTTGTTCTTTAAATGAATGTGGGCTTTTGCTTCTACTAGCCTATCTGGGAATCCATTGTAATCAATGGAAAGGTAAACTGAGTGTGGATGTATTACAGGCAGATTATCTGATATTGTCAATTCTTGACTCTCGCTAATGCTTATATCTCAGTGGTCATTATCCAGGAAGCAACTATGGCAACTTCAATGAACAATAGTCCACGGTACCCATATTACATAAGAACATAAAAACATAAGAAATAGGAGCAGGAATAGGCCATATGCCCCCTTAAGCAAGCTCTGCCACTTAATAAAATCATGGTTGATTTTCTACATCGACTCCACTCCCCTCCCCTCCCCTCTCCCAATATTTCTCGATTCCCTTGGTGCTCAAAAATCTATCAATTTTCATCTTGAATTTATTTAAGATTGACAACCCTCCGAGTGAAGTAATTTCTCCTCATCTCAGTCCTAAATGGCTGACCACCATCATGAGACTATGACCCTTAGATCTAGGCTCTCCAGCTATGGGAAAACAGCCTCTCAGCATTTACCCTGTTAAGTCCTCTAAGATTTTTGTGTGTTTCACTGAGATCATCAGTCATTCTTTTAAACTTCAGAGAGTTTAGGCCCATCCTACTCTATTTTTCCTAATCTCATCCCAGGAAAATCAAACTAGTGAACCTTTGTTGCGCGACACCTAAGGCAAGTATATCCTTCCTTAGCGAAAACAAAAATTGCTGGAAAAACTCAGCAGGTCTGACAGCATCTGTGGAGAGAAAGACAGGGTTAACGTTTTGAGTCCATATGACTCTTCTTCAGAACTAACCAGTGTCATTTCAAAGACTTTCCCTACACTACACTTTAAATTTCCTGGCATAGTATCTTCAAGTTGACCCTTTTTTTTAAATAATGGAGAAGTATTGGCTACTTTCCAATCCTTGGGAATGTCTTTCAAAAGTCAGCAGATTCATACAGAAACTTCAGTTAAAGCTTCACTAGTTTTTAGTTCCCATCTCCCTTTGCAGTTTGTGGGCACAACGTGTCTGGACCAAGTACTTGGTCTATTTTAAGAGCATCTAATCTTTTTATATGTTTTTATTATTTCTATGCGGTCTAGGACTCCCTTGTCATTCCTGCAAATCTGATATCTGACTTTGAGAAGTTTCCTTTATCCTCCTACACACACATTTCAGTACCTCTGTTAGTTCTTTTCTCCTTCTATTCCAGTTTTCCCAGTATTGTGACCAATGCTTTGTTTCAGTTTGTATTAACTGCATGTGTGTGTGTGTTTGTGTGTGTAAGTGTATGCACATTGTTTCTGTAATCTTGCATTCAGGCTTCCCTCAATTACTTGTTTTTACATATAATGTTGCTGATTGGAATTTCTCTTTCTATTAAACACTTCTGCTTTTATTTCAGAATTGTGCCTGTCTTCTGATTTTTGCAGCAAAATTTCAACCCTGCCCATTAAAATCCTTTCATTGTTTTTGTTTTTTAGATTCTTTTCTTTTCTCTTACCCACTCCCTTGATACCCATACATAGCTTGGCACATTGAAACAAACAGAGGGGATATGACTTTCCTTTCAATCTACACTTTGGTCTAAGGTCCTGTGGACTCAGGGCATAGTGGATAATCAGATGAGAGCACACATGTATGAAGGCAGCCTAATTTTCATCCTTATAAATAAATGGATGTTTAATTGGGTGATTTCTATTGCGGCTTTGTGGTGATATGTGTGTGTTTGTGCATGTGTGTGTGTCTGTGCGTGTGTGTGTGTGTCTGTGCGTGTGTGTGTGTCTGTGTGCATGTGTGGCTGTGCATGTGTGTGTGTTTGTGTGTGGCTGTGCATGTGTGTGTGTTTGTGCATGTGTGTGTGTGTTTGTGCATGTGTGTGTGTGTGCGTGTGTGTTTGTGTGTGTGTGTCTGTGTGTGTGTGATGTGCATGTGTGTGTGTTTGTGTGTGGCTGTGCATGTGTGTCTGTGCATGTGTGTGTGTTTGTGTGTGGCTGTGCATGTGTGTCTGTGCATGTGTGTGGCTGTGCATGTGTGTGTGTTTGTGTGTGGCTGTGCATGTGTGTGTGTGTCTGTGCGTGTGTGTGGCTGTGCATGTGTGTGTGTGTTTGTGTGTGGCTGTGCATGTGTGCATGTGTGTGCCTGTGCATGTGTGTGTTTCTGTGCATGTGTGTGTGTTTGTGCATGTGTGTGTGTCTCTGTGTGTGTGTGTGTGGCTGTGCACGTGTGTGTGTTTGTGCATGTGTGTGTTTGTGTGTGGCTGTGCATGTGTGTCTGTGCATGTGTGTGTTTGTGCATGCGTGTGTGTCTGTGCATGTGTGTGGCTGTGCATGTGTGTGTGTGTTTGTGTGTGGCTGTGCATGTGTGCATGTGTGTGGCTGTGCATGTGTGTGTTTCTGTGCATGTGTGTGTGTTTGTGTGTGGCTGCGCATGTGTGTGTGTCTGTGCATGTGTGTGTGTTTGTGTGTGGCTGCGCATGTGTGTGTGTCTGTGCATGTGTGTGTGTTTGTGCATGTGTGTGTGTCTGTGCGTGTGTGTGGCTGTGCATGTGTGTGTGTCTGTGCATGTGTGTGTGTTTGTGTGTGGCTGCGCATGTGTGTGTGTCTGTGCATGTGTGTGTGTTTGTGTGTGGCTGCGCATGTGTGTGTGTCTGTGCATGTGTGTGTGTTTGTGCATGTGTGTGTGTCTGTGCGTGTGTGTGGCTGTGCATGTGTGTGTGTCTGTGCATGTGTGTGTGTTTGCATGTGTTTGTCAGTGTGTGATTCTCCCTGCCTGGTTTTTTTCTCTATTCCTAAGTGCGCACAGAAGAAAATCTGCCCTACGCCTTGCCAAGCAAAATATATTCTTAGCAACGAATACCATTTTATTTTGTGCATTAATTATTAAACTTCTAAATATCATAGGAATTCATGTAGCTCTACTTAAAAGAGGTGAATTCACATGCCTAATGGAATTGTTTTGCGTGCGTACAGATTGAGAAATTCAGTTACAAATGTTGGCCATAATATTTAAAATTATCCAGGATAATATATATAATTATATATATATATATAAAATATATAATAATAACATCCCTGAATATTTGTCAGATGATTAGCCTCATCGTTGACACCTAAAGTGACTATCAATTCCTCCATACATCAACTGCCTTGATTTGTACAGTTGTCTGGCTGACTTTAAATTCTTAACAGAAATCCTGCATTTGCCCTCTGAAATAAGTAGAGACGCACTGCTGGTTCCATTAATGAAACTTCTCCGTTCACATATCGTTAAAGCTATTTACAAGGCCCTATCTCAGCTAAATAAATTACTTTTTCCAAGAGAAGTGTGAAATGTTAATTTCCATTCCCCTCACATATATATATAAAGATATCAATCTCATTTTTCTGTCTTAAAAATGACTTTCACATGACATTGGTTTTCTCTGCAATAGCAGAGAATGTAGCAAAAAAGAATGTAGCACACTGACTCCTCTAAAGTAAGGCTGTTGGAAACTATTGTTTGAATGTACAATTAGCTCCAAGTGGAAGTCAATAATCTCCAAATATACATGGGTATGTATTGAACATGTTAGTTTCCCTATGGGAAATGTATCAGATGGTAAATGTATATGTATTGAAAGCTTTTCAAAGGATTATGCATTTACTTAAAATGTATTTGCTGTAAATTTATAAGTATACAAACTCATTCCCCTGAAAATGCTCTGATAACCTTGCATCACTTGAAGTCTATCAAACTACACACGTGAATATTATTACATGACCTAACAAGATGGATTAGGATCTTTCTACCAAGATAAAAAAAAACAAAGAAAGTTTGAAATAAATCAGAAAATGCTTTTGACAATTATATCAGAAATCTTGCATCTACTTTGTCCAATAGAAATGAAAATGGTTTGTGTAAACCTTTTACCTTGTAATTAATTATACATGCCTCTTCCCTTTCCCAATCCAGAAGCATTGAAAATGTTAACCTAAAAATAAAGATAGAATGTGTGAAGTTAAACTGGAGACTGAGTTATGTGTGCATTCTGGTGCAGTTATTCCCGCTATTTAACCACCTTAAACATTCAATCCCTCCACGGGGCACTGTGGCAACTGTGTGCACCATAAATAAGGCAAGCTGCAGCAACTTGCCAAGGTTCCTTCGACAGTATCTTCCAAACCCACAACCTCCACCACCTAGAAGGATAAAGGGCTGTGGATGCATGGAACACGATCACCTGAAAGCTACCCTCCAAGACACACCACCCTGACTTGGAACTATATCACCGTTCCTTCACTGTCGGCAGGTTGAAATTCTGGAAGCTCTCCCCTACAGCACAATGGGTACCTATGCCACATGAACTACCACGGTTCAAGAATGCACATCACGACCACCTCCTCAAGGCAATTAGGGAAGGGCAATAAATGTTGGCCTTTCTTAGCAATGCTCATATCCCCACTTAAAGAGTGCCCTCGGTTTTGACCCTGTGGCCTGAACCTTGCATTCTGAGGCTGGGCGGGCCCTCGAAACCAAACGTATGTAAAATTGCGCGAAATGGCGTTGGGTGTGTGTCCTGATGTCATTGCGCTCGCACACAACATTATGGCCGGCAGGCAAGTGTGGGTGTCGGAAGAGCACCCGCTGACAATCAAGTGGGCAATTAAGCCCATTAAGGAGGTAAATGTCAGCTATTTAACGGGGCCTGTCCACTTTTCCGGTTGCTGGATGGGCGAATGGCCAGGTGGCCTTCACGTTTTCACTACAAATTTACATCCAGGGCGGGATGAAATGTCCAGGGGTTAACTAAAATAAAAGAAGAGGTTTGAGGGACGATTTGCTGTGTAATCTGCTGCCAGTTGCGTGCTTTCACAGTATTGTCACAGTTTGCAGCAGTGTATCCAGCTCAATTGATTTTTAATTGACTGCAGATCCCTGAGGCAGCTCCACAGCAGCCGTCAGCCTTCGGGGGCTCCAGCCCCACCCTCCCTTCTCTTGCCGCCTGTCCTCCTCCTGCATTCCCTGGCATAGCTGAGCCTTTTTCAGTCGGCTTTTCACACTGGTTGGGGGCTGGTCACGGATGGAAGCACAAGTCGCATCTGTTTCCGGGCCCACCGATCGCACGCGCCCAATGAACGCAAGATTCAGGCCTGTGTGTTAGAACAAAGGGGGTTGATCATATAGACTTGTGCACCTCTTTGCCAAGGCTAACTACCTCAACGGTAAAATCCTTAGAAAGACTATTTATTCAATTAATCTTGAAATGACTGGGTAGCTAAGTTGCTTTACTCATTTGTTAAACTCTTCACCCTTGGAGCTGGCTTTCCATTTTTTTCAATTTAGAAAACTGCTCATTCATAGGCCATTCATAAATCAGCAACAGACATATTTTAGTAGATTACATTACTCCTGACCCAGTCAGGAGTGAACATGAGAGATGCAAAGTGACAAAACAGCGTCAGCAATGACTGAGTGGTTGATTGGTAAGTATCAAGATATGGGGGGTAAATGTTATGATGGTGCTTAACTTTAGCGGATTGAGAATCATCTGAGCTATGAGTATGAAGTATTGAGCTCCCTGTCTGAATTCCTGTCATACCTTTTATGCTGGGAATGCTACAATAATTAGATGAATGGAAAGAAGAAGAAGCTTAAATGTTAAACTAAATGTACTGAGATGAATTGGGGTAACTTTCAGTCTGGTTAGAGAGGTAAAACTGGTGTTGTGAATCAGAGAAGAGGTCTAATCTGAAATAAAACTAAGCTATGGAAGGAGATGTAATGGAATCTAAACAAAGGCAAAGAGGCTCAGGTAAACAAGTTACTAGAACATAAACTTTATAATGGTAGTCATGGATGTCCAGGTTTGTCTATCTATCATCTCTTTGCTCCTTCAGCCTATAGAATTGTTTGGAACCTCAATTTCAATCCTGTCCTTCTGTCCCAACTTTAAAGCCGCATTGTAAATTTGGAAATGTGTCAGATACTGCTGCTCCTCTTGATTTATTTTTAGAATTGCAGGATTTAGGAAAGGAGAGAAGTTCGTTATCAGCTGAGTTAGGGTGTTTCCTCACTTCTCAAATCGATCGTTGAAAAGGAGTGTGATACAGTCCTGCCTGGAATGTCCATGGTGTGCCATGTTGGATATGCTCCGAGGGCAAGGGAAAGTTACTAATATGCCTGTCAGGTATTGGACACTGAAGCAAAAGCATTTAACTACTTGTATATGCAATTTGTGCAGAAAAATTGTTTACAATGCAGCTATGTTAACTCCCCCCATCCCCTCTTTCTCCCACCACATTATGGGAGAGTCCCACTGACAGGCACAGATTGTTGCAGCAATATCACAAACCTGTGCTTCCCTCAAGAACAGCATCCCAGCTCGGAGCACAGACTGCTGTACAATTTTTTTAAAAACTGCAATAATCCCAACAATTTGTGGAAAATGAAATCTGTAGTCATATCAAAAGGGTTGTCTATCACTCTTCCAATTCCTCGAACCAGACCTGAACCTGCCTTCATGGTGAGGGCACCAGTGACAGAGCGACGAGAGTGGGTTTTCTGCCCATCTGATAAACCAAGTCCTCACCCCAGAAGGTTTTCTAGGATCAGTTCACTTATAATATTTTCAATGGAATCCTGGCAGTATTCCAGTCTGCACTTGGAAGCTTATGATGGCCAGAGGCTTGGATCGGTAAACGATTCTTGTTGTAGGATTCCAATGCCTGTGGCTTGCCCTTTAAGCCACAGTATTCATTATGTTGCAGCCTCCACTAACCTAGCAACATTCTATCTAATATCTATTGCTCCCACGTCTCTCTGTATTAAAGTGACTGCTGTGGCCTATTAAGCTTTCCCACACATCTTCCATTGCATAGCAATGTTGCACGTCTGTAATGGAAACAGGTGTGAATTAAATCTGATGGCAATGACTGGAGGTGCAAGGTATGATATTGTACTTTCTTCATACCTTTAACATCACACAACTATATTAGGAAGGAATAGTACTTCAGAATCTGCCAGAAGTGGTGTGGAATATCCAAAGCTGGATAGGATCCAGCCTGACTGACTCTCCTCTGCCATTGCCAATCAGGCCACTTGAGAACTGGGTGCAAATCAAAGGAAAAGTTCTGTTGCCAGTGTCCGTGTAATAAGCCTTTGAGATCTTCTATGACATTAACATGCACAATTGTCACTGCGACGCTCAAAGTGCTGTGCTGTGATTATGTTCAGATCAATTCGGACAAAAGTGGCATGAATTGTTAACCCCACAGACGGAGCTTTATTTCTTTACTGAGAAAATAGGGAATCTTATTTTTGAACTGAGAATGGATTTAGCTATTGTCATGAAGCTATTAATGTGCAAAATGTTATTGGAAAATATTTTTCTTTAAAATAGAGATTTAGTCTGTGGGTGTGTCTTGATTGGATTAAAGCCAGCTAGTCTGGGTACTTTGATGTGTACCAGTTTTGAGATGTAAACTGACAGGTAGAGTGCATTTGCATGTTTTGAATACAGCATTCAAGTGGTGGGGCGAATTCTGGCACCTACTGAGCAGAGACCAAGAAATATGTTTATATTGCTAATAAAATTGGTGCTATGAAAGGGGTTTTGTTGTTAGAAGAGGCTGGTGATACAATGAGAATTTACATTCAACGAGCTGTGCTAGGTATAACAAGACAGCAGTTTTGTGTGTGAGAGCAGAGGCAATGTAACATCAGAACAGCTGTGAGCCTACCACTGTCTGTACAGGAACCAAAGTGAAAAGAACCTCATTTTGAATGTAAGGTGAAAATGCTTTGCATGGTGTCTGGTTACGTCTATGGGTTGCTGTTGCCTTAATGGAGATTAGATTTGGAATTTGTTAAAAGTTATGATAGTGGTAGTTTGTAGCCATGTATATGTGTTTAATGTGTTGTAGTTTAATAAAATTTCATTTAGTTTCATATAAAATGTCTCGAGAACTGGTGGTTTGATTCCTGAATTTAAAGTTGCATCTCAAACATAACACATAAAATTATAGCAGGTCTGACAGCATCTGCGGAGAGGAACACAGTTAACATTTCGAGTCCGTATGACTCTTCATCAGAACTAAGGAAATATAGAAATGAGGTGAAATATAAGCTGGTTGAGGGGGAGTGGGACAGGTAGAGCTGGATAGAGGGCTAATGATAGGTGGAGGCAAAGAGATTGCCAAAGATGTCATAGACAAAATGACAAAGGGGTGTTAACAGTGGCGATATTAGCTAAGGAATGTGCTAATGGTGACATTAAGGGTAGAAAGCAGGATGAGCAAGTGACAGATAGCCCTGGTGGGGGTGGAGTGGGGGGGGAGGGATCGAAATAGGCTGAAAGGTGGAGATAAAACAATGGATGGAAATAAACTTAGCCTATATCACCACCGTCAACACTCCTTTCTCTTTGTTACATTGGCCATTCTCCAATCCTCTGCGATTTTACCAGAATCTAAATATTCTTGGAAGATTACTACCAGTGCATCCACTATCTGTGTAGTTACTTCCTTTAATATCCTAGGATGCAACCCATCAGGTCCAGGGGATTTATCAGCCTTTAGCCCCATTAGTTCCCCTAGTACTTTGTCTCTAGTGGTAATTATTGTATTTATTTCCTCCCCCTCTTTTTCCCCTTGATTATTTAGTATTTTTGGATGTTATTAGTATCTTCTAATGTGAAGAAAGAAGTGAAGTATTTATTCAACTCCTCTGCCATTTCCTGTTTCCCCATTATTATTTCCCCAGTCTCATTCTCTAAGGGGTCTAAGTTCACTTTGGCCTCTCTCTTCCTTTTTATATATTTAAAGAAGCTCTTATTGTCCATTTTTATATTACTTGCTAGTTTACCCTCAAAGTTTATTTTCTCCCTTTTTATTATTTGTTTGCTCATCTTCTGTTGGTTTTTAAAACTTTCCCAATCCTCTGGCTTACCACTAATCTTTACCACATTGTATGTTTTATCTTTCACTTTGATATTGTCCTTAACTTCCTTGGTTAACCATGGTTGGTTTATCCCCTTTTTTGAATCCTTCTTCCTCACTGGGATACAATTTTGTTGAGAGTCATGAACTATTTTCTTAAAAATCTGCCATTGTTCATCAACCATCTTTTCTGCTAATTCCTTTCCCAGTCCACTCCAGCCAACTCTGCTCTCATTCCATTGTAATTACCCTTATTTAAGTTTAGCACAGTTGTTTCCGACCCAAGTTTCTCCCTCTCAAACTGAATGCTAAATTCTACCATGTTATGGTCACTGTTTCCTGGGGAATCCTTTACTCTGAGACCATTTATTAAACCTGCCTCATTACACATTACCAGATCCAAAATATCCTGATCCCTGGTTGGATTCACAAGATATTGTTCTAAGAAACTGTCCCAAATACACTCTATGAATTCTTGCTCATGTCTACCTCTGCCAAATTGATTTTCCCAATCCACATGAAGATTAAAGTCACTCATGATTAATGTACTGCTTTTTTAAAAATGCCCTCATTATCTCCTGATTTATTCACTGTCCTACAATATAGCTACTGTTAGGGGGCCTATAGACTACTCCCACCAGTATTTTCTTCCCCTTGTTATTTCTTACCTCCACCCATATAGATTCTACATCTTCTAATTCAAGATCCTTTATTGCTATTGTACTTATTCCATTTCATGCTAACAAAGCTACCCCACCAACCTTTCCTTCCTGCTGGTCCTTTTGAACATTCCGTTGGTACTTATGGGGACCATGACAGCTGGATCCTCCCCCTCCCACTGCAAGTTCCTCTCCAGAGCAGGGCAGATGTCCCAAACTAGGGACTCGGCAGGCAACACAGCCTTCTGGACTCTCGTTCTCAGCTACAGAGAACTGTATCTATTCCGCTAACTATACTTTCCCTGACTATCACTACATTCCTATTTGCTCCCCTGTTGAATGGCTTCCTGTACTATGGTGCTATGGTCAGTTCATTCAACCACTCTACAGCCCCCATTTTCATCCGGACAAGCTGCAAGGACTTCAAACCTGTTGGACAATTGCAAGGACTGAATCTCCTCCACTCCTACCTTCTTGATCCCTATAACTGCCTCAATTGCCCTGACCATGGACCAAATGAGATGACCCTAGCCTAAAGGGAGTGATTGCCTCCTGGTACTAAGTGTCCAGATATCTTTCCCCTTACTTGGTGCATCGTAGTGTACAAAGCTCGGCCTCCAGCTCATTATAGCTGAGCCAAGGTCCCTCAAGCTGCAGACACTTACGGTAGACATAAAATAAAAACAGAAAATACAGGAAAAACTCAGCAGATCTCTGAAGAAGAGTTGTGCAGACTCGAAACATTAACTTTGTTACTCTCACCACAGATGCTGTCAGACCTGCTGAGTTTTTCCAGCATTTTCTGTTTTTATTTCAGATTTTCAGCATCTGCAGTATTTTGCTTTTATGTTACTGTAGACTTGTTAGCCTTAAGTCACGCTGGCATCCATGAGATCCCACGTACTGCAGCTGTAATACATCACCTCCTCTGCCATCTTTATTGTACTTAAATTGACTAATTAATTAAATTTCAATTAATGCCTCTAGTCCTACCTGTGCCTGTATTCTTATATTACAATAGTGTTCTACTTACCCCTATTGAAATTCCCTAATTTAGATAAGAGAAATAGAAAATACTCACCAGCCAATCACCTACCTACTTTCCTGTGATGTTTTACCTCAATGTTTCTTTCCAAACGTGGGCACTGACTGGTTCACAGTTTGTTGTCCAGTGTCCTGCCCCTCTTCAGGTCTCACTGTCTTATGTTCCTCCCGCTCCTGTTGTTGTTTTATTTAAATGTGATGGGATTGGTTGAAGGAAGAATTCAAGTGATACCGTGGGATTTTTCACATCCACTTAAGTAAGTAACTGTTTAAAATATCATCCAAAGGACAGCATTTTTGCCAACACAACTCTTCTTGATACTGGAATAAAGCTACTTACTACAAATTTGCTCCTCACATTTATTTCAGCTGCACTGTATAACGCATCTGCCATGAAATTTAAGAAAGTTAATAATCTGCTTTTTTGCTCACTGATTTTACAATTTGATAAACCATAAGTAGAATCAATAAAGAGTTTAACCAGAAATTTTCAAAACAAATAGTTACAAAACAAAATACTCTGATAAATGCCTTCAATGCAATTACTTAGGTGGGGTTAATCTCATTTTGCACTTCATCTGTTAAACTACCCAACTCTTCACTTGAAGTACAGCGAGATGCTGTACTTAAAATAGAATTGTGATCCATCAGTCTCCATAGACACCTGGTGGAACTTAAGCAGAACAATACAGGCGGTCTCTAAAGTGTTTTTTTCTTCTCCGCCGATGCTGCCAGACCTGCTGAGTTTTTCCAGGTAATTCTGTTTTTGTTTTGGATTTCCAGCATCCGCAGTTTTTTGTTTTTATATCTGAAGTGCTTTGTAAGGTTTGCAGGGCAACTGAGTTTGAAATGTGGCTGAGGCAACTATCCAGATGACAGCGAGAACTCATTTCCTCTCACCATTCCTTCCCTGGCTTTCCCCCAACACACAAAAGAAAACTCAAAATACATGGTCATTTTTAGCATGGGTAAGCTCGAATGATTCCTCAACTTAAACAATTGACTAAACGTTCACATTTCACACTACCCCACAAACCTTCAACATTTGTCAATAGTTTCTGAAGTTGATCCATACGTACAGTTAGGCCATCCCAGTGGTTGTGGAGGGCAGTGTGACACACTGTGTAGGTCAATGCAAGGTTCCTTCTCATCCAGGGTTTGAACAAAACTGCCCCTTTAGGCACGAGGGAGATCACCGGGATGGCTGGTAGAGAATGTGGAAAATTGCAGGAGAGGCAGAACGAGGTTAAACGTATTGTTGGGACATGTATGGATGAGCTTTATTCCAACATTTGCCTGTGTCGTACATGACTTGGGAGCACCTGCTGACATTAGGTTGGAAATTGTTCTAACCTCACCATTCTCTTTCCTCACCTGGAATACAAAAACTAATTTATTATTTTTTAAAAACTGGCCAAGATCACTTGACGGGATTACTAGAATGGAACAATTAAGCTGATGTGAAGGCCCCATCTTGGATTAAAGTGCCATACAATAGTCACAGTGATTTAGCGAAGAAATAATCCGAAAGTGGGTGAAAGACTTTGCAACAGATTGTGTTTTGGGCTGTACAGTAATGCAGGGCCAGAGTCAACTAACTAAGCAACATCTATTATTTAGAAACTGGATTCCACTGTATCATGCATTCGAATCTATCCTAGAATTGCAATCAGAGACCAATGATGTGTAGTTTATGATTTACATGAAGGGTAGTAGAAACATGTTTCAAAGCAGTGTTGGAGATTGCAGGAAAAATCTGTAGGAATTATTGGGATGCAGAAAAGTGCTGGAATCAGAAGCACTGTGGGTTCTGAGGATCAGGCACAGGGGTTTGTGCACCGGTGAAACAGGGAGAACCAGTGAAAGGTGAAGAAGTGGGAACGTGTTCACAGTTTACTCAAGAGAATTCGGAGGAGCAGGTTGTAGAGTATGAGAGTAAGCTTGCCAGGAACATAAAAACTGACCGTAAAACTTTCTATGGGTATGTGAAGAGAAAAAGATTGGTGAAGACAAATGTAGGTCCCTTACAGTCTGAAACAGGGGTATTTATAAAAGAAATGGCTGACCAACTAAATACACACTTTGGTTCTGTCTTCACAGAGGAGGACACTAATAACATACCAGAAATGTTGGGGAACACAGGGTGAGAGGGAGGAACTGAAAGAAATCAGTATTAGTAGGGAAGTGGTGTTGGGAAAATTGATGGGATTGAAGGCCGCTAAGTCCCTAGGGCCTGATAATCCACAGTCCAGAGTACTTAAGGGAGTGGACCTAGAAATGATGGATGCATTGGTGGTCATCTTCCGAGATTCTATAGACTCTGGAACAGTTCCTACAGATTGGAGGGTAGCTAATGTAACCCCACTATTTAAAAAGGGAGGCAGAGAGAAAATAGGGAATTATAGACCAGTCAGCCTGACGTTGGTAGTGGGGAAAATTCTAGAGTTCATTATAAAAGATTTAATAGCTGAGCACTTGGGAAACAGTGGCAGAATTGGACAGAGTCAGCATAAATTTATAAAAGGGAAATCATGCTTGACAAATCTACTGGAATTTTTCGAGGATGTAACTAGTAGAGTTGATGAGGAGGAGCCAGAAGATGTGGTTTATTTGGACTTTTGGAAGGTTTTCGACAAAGTCCCACATAAGAGATTAGCGTGTAAAATTAAAGCGCATGGGATTGGGGGTAATGTATTGAGATGGATAGAAAACTAGTTGGCAGACAGGAAACAAAGAGTAGGAATAAATGGGTCTTTTTCTGAATGGCAGGCAGTGACTAGTGGGGTACCGCAGGGATCGGTGCTGGGACCCCAGCTATTAACAATATATATTAATGATTTAGATGAGGGAACTAAATTTAATATGCCCAAATTTGCAGATGACACAAAGCTGGGTGGGAGGGTGAGCTGTGAGGAGGATGCAGAGATGCTTCAGTGTGATTTGGACAAGCTGAGTGAGTGGGCAAATGCATGGCAGATGCAGTATGATGTGGATAAATTTGAGGTTATCCACTTTGTTAGCAAAAACATTAGATTATAATCTGAATGGCTATGAATTGAGAGAGGGGAATGTGCAACGAGACCTGGGTGTCCTTGTACACCAGTCGCTGAAGGTAAGCATGCAGGTGCAGCAGGCGGTAAAGAGGGCAAATAGTATGTTGGCCTTCATAGCCAGAGGATTCGAGTACAGGAACAGGGATGTCTTGCTGTATTTGTACAGGGGCCTTGGTGAGACCACACTTGGAATATTATGTGCAATTTTGGTCTCTTTATCTGAGGAAGGATGTTCTTGCTATAGAGGGAGTGCAGCGAAGGTTTACCAGACTGATTCCTGGGATGACGGGACTAACATGTGAGGATAGATTGAGTTGATTAGGATTATATTCGCTGGAGTTCAGAAGACTGAGGGGGGGATTTCATAGAAACCTATAAAATTCTAACAGGACTAGACAGGGCAGATGCAGGAAGGATGTTCCCAATGGTGGGGGAGTCCAGAACCAGGGGTCACAGTCTGAGGATACAGGGTAGACCATTTAATAGACTAGTCAATCCTTAATATTGTGGGACAGTGATATTTATTATTCAAATGGAGCATGCAGGAGAAGGTAATAATAAGTGGGGATTATGGAGGTGCTAAATCTATTCCATTGTGGAAGGTAAATTTAAAGAGCAAATGGATGACAGATGAAGCTATATTGGGGTGGTGGAAAAATTGCCCATTGCGGGAGTTCAATCCATTCTGGGTAATGATATCACTGGATCGCAAGTGAGGGTGATGCCTATGGTAGTTGAGTAACCTGTAGTAGTATTTTCAATGGAGGTGTGACGGATGGAACATCCTGGATTATCCCTGATTGTGTTATAACGAGATCAAAGGCTTGTTGGGAAGAACGAGATAAATAAGCAGTTCAAAGGCAAGAAGATGGTGTCGAAATCTAATTAGGTGGCACTGTATTTGATAACATTGTTCAGGAGGAAGAAATGCAGAACAGTTCAGTTGAAGTGTTTAACTCAAAGAGGTTAGTGGAGTTACAGAAAAATGATTTGCAATTAAAACAATTATATCAGAAAGCTTATTCAGAACTAGAAGCAAAATGTATTCCAGTGTTTTATTATCTGCAGGAAGGTATTTTGATGAGAAAATGGAGGTCACATTATGTCTCAGCTACTGAAAGCTGGAGGGAGGTGAATCAGATTGTTATCACATTAGGGTATAGAAATTAAATTCTGAGGATTGCTCATGAGATTCCAATGGGGGGACATTTAGGAATTAGGAAAACACAGGAAAAGATACAGAGATTTTTTTTTTGGCCAGGATTGCATTGGGATGTAGTCAAATTCTGAAGAACCTGCTATACATGTCAAATAACAGGAAAACCACAAGCAGCAATTGAGCTGGCATCTTTAATCCCAATACAAGCATTTGAAGAACCTTTTACCAGGGTCATGAATGATTGGGTAGGACCCCTCCCTAAGACTAAAAGTGGAATCAGTATTTATTGACAATAATGGATGTGCCTATTCTGTTTCCTGAAGCTATAACTTTAAGAAATATTACAACTAAGAAAACTCTGGAGGAGTTAATTAAATTTTTCACACAATATGGTTTACCTAAAGAAATACAATTAGATCAGGGGTCAAATTTCATGTCACAGCTGTTTAGGGAAATAATGACAATTTGGGGATAAAACAGTTTAAGTCAACAGCTTATCATCCAGAGTCACAAGGAGCTTTGGAAAGAAGGCATCAAACTTTAAAAACTATGATAAAAGCATACTGTCTGATTATGCATAGGATTGGGATACAGGAATTCCATTTTTGTTATTTGCTATTAGAGACGCTCCTAACACTCAGCTGTTTTAGCCCTTTTAAACTAATTTATGGTCACGAGGTAAGGGGACAACTGAAATTGATTCGTGAGAAATTGGCGGGTCAAAATTCATAAACTACTCTCCTGGATTACGTATCAAATTTCAGGGAAAGATTGAATAGAGCATGTGAGTTGTCTGGGGAACACTTATAGACATCACAGCAAGTGATGAAAGTCAAGGGAGTTAAGAAAGCTAAAACTTGCAGCCTTTGTTTCTGGAGAGAAAGTAATAGTTTTGTTACCAGTACTCGGTGATTCATTAAATGCAATATTTAGTGGGCCTTACAGGGTTGAAAAGAACTTGAGTGAATAAATTATTTAATAAATACTCCAGGTAGAAGAAAGAAACAGAGGGTGTGTCATGTAAGTATGCTTAAACAGTGCTTTGTCAGGGGAGAGGAACAAAAAGAGATATTAGTGACAGTGGATGATGAGGAAAAGATAGAAGTGCAGGACTCTGAAATTGATTTTCCTCTAATCAAATTGGATAATAAGGGGGTGCTTGAAAATTTAAATGAAATATTGAGTTAACTTCCAAACAAGTGTCAAAGTGATTTGGAAAAGCTACTGCAGTCGCACAAACCTATTTGTGGAATTAAGTTGGGAAAGACACATTTAGCTTTATATGATGTATGTATAGGAATATCATCTTCCAGAAGGCAACAACTTTATAGATTAAGCAGAAGTTATCACAAGTACAAAAATAAATTGATTTCATGCTTCAAAATGATATCATTGAGTCTAGTTGCAGTAATTGGTGTTCGCCTACTATACTGGTACTGAAACTGAATGGAACACAAACACTGTGTGCGGATTATCAAAAAGTGAATGCAGTGACAAAATCAGATTCATATCCCATATCATGGTTGGAGGATTGCATTAAGAAAGTGGGACAATCAAAATTTATCACAAGGATTGACTTGTTAAAAGGATATTGACAGGTACCGTTGTCGGAAAGAGCAAAGGAGATATCAGCTTTTGTAAAGCCAAGTGGACTATATCAGTTTAAAGTCATGCTATTTGGTATGAAGAATGTACTTGCAACGTTTCAAAGACTGACACAGTAACTGCCGTTTGTGCAGTTTATATTGATGATTTAATAATTTTCAGTCAGACGTGGGAGGAGCATTTACAACATCTGGAAAAATTATTTACTCAAGTACAAGAAACTAATTTTGTGATGAACTTGGCTAAAAATGAATTTGCAAAAGTGTATGTTACTTTTCTAGGCCATGCCATTGAACATGGTAAGGTGGCTCCAAGAGATGTGAAAGTCAAAGCTATTGTGGATTACTCAGTGCCTACAACAAAATGAGAAGGTTTGAGATTTCTGGCCATGAGTGGGTTTTACTGGAAATTTGTACCAAACTTTAGCCAAGTGGTTGCTCCACTGACTGAACTATTAAAAAAGAACAAAAAGTTTCGATAGACACAGGAGTGTCAGAAGGCATTTGATTGTTTAAAAACTGTATTAACTATGACACTAGTGTTGGCAGTACCCAATTATGCCAAGCAATTCAAGTTGGGCGTTGATGCAAGCGATATAGGCATTGGGGCTGTACTGTTACAAGAAGATGACACTGGAATTGAAAAGCCGATAGGGTATTTTTCATGGAAGCTGACTGTACAACAGAGAAGATATTCAACCATTGAAAAAGAGACTTTGTGTTTGGTGTTAGCATTGCAGCATTTTGAAATTTATGTTGCAAACAATGCATCAGAAACAATTGTTTATACAGACCATAATCCTTTGAAGTTTTTGGACAAATTTCGAGACAAAACTGCAAGGCTTTTCAGATGGAGTCTATTCTTACAACCACTTAATCTACACATTATACATATTGCTGGAAGAGAAAATATGTTCCCAGATGCGTTATCAAGAGTTTGAAGCTTAAAAGAAAATGGGACATATAAAAAAAAAACCTTGACACTGAAGTGGAGTTATTTCTGTTGATACCAAGGACTTGTGTATATATATTGTTATGCTAATACATGCATCTGGTAATGCAATAGTGTAATAAGTATAAGAGATAGTGTGAGATGGGTTATTAAAATGAAGCTGTCTTTTAGAATTATAATGGTTCATTTTCTGATAAGGAGGGGGATGTCATGAAGCTATTAATGTTTATAATATTATTGGAAAATATTTTTCTTTAATAGCGGTTTAGTCTGTGGGTGTGTCTTAATTGGATTAAAGCCAGCTAGTCTGGGTACTTTGATGTGTACCAGTTTTGAGATGTAAACAGCATTTTTTGAATACATCATTCAAGAAATGGGGCAAATTCTGGCATCTAGCAAGCAGAGACCAAGCAATATGTTTATATTGCTAATTAAATTGGTACTATGAAAGGGGTTTTATTATTAAAAGAGGCTGGTGATACAATGAGAATTTACATTCAATGGGCTGTGCTAGGTATAACAAGACAGCAGTTTTATACGTGAGAGCAGAGGCAATGTAACATCAGAATAGCTGTGAGCCTATCACTGTCTGTTTAAAGTTTCCCTCTGGGGTTTTTAAATAACTCAGCTGTACCAACTACACGGTTATAGCATTATTGACTTGAACTGTAAATTTATTGAAAATACATACTGTGGACACGTAAAGTGCATCTTGAAACCTAAATGAAGGACAACATTTTAAGTGACAGTAAACTGAATATAGCTGTGTGGTCAGATAGTTTGATTTTATGCTTTGTAAAATCTGTTAGAGTGGTAGATAGAAAAAAGAATTTTGCTAAAGTTGAGATTATGCATAATGCAAACAGTGATAAAAAATTCAGATCCTTGCCCAAATTGTGGATAAATTGGCAACTTGGGTCCCAAACAATTATTCCAGTGCAACTTTGCATCAGCAGAGTTTGTATAATGTAACTGGGGCTGTCAATATTGGATAAATTCTAATTATGAGACTTTCCGTTGTGAGTGAATTACATTTCAAAAATGTCAGCTCGCACTACAAACATTGAAGAGATAATTTACATCTGTCACAACTGATCCTGATGTGAAAATGCACCCTTCAGCATTGCATAGAAGCATTATTATAAATGTTACTTATCACCTCTTCCTTCTCTTACCATTCCACCTTCCCAAAAGACAAAATGATTTGTACAGGCATAGCTCTTTCTTTCATAGATCAAAAGTGATAGTACTGATTATAACCCTCACCACTGCAGGAACAGGGTACGTGATGGGTTAAAATCCTCAGCTGATCCTTGCTGGTCTTATACCACACAACAGACAAATTCAGGCCAGCCAGAGAAACCCTGGCACCAGGAAAGTGAAGGCCTCAATAGAATTCAAAAGTTGAAGTCTGATGATGATCAGGACTATATTTTATTGCTGGACGGCCATTTTTGGTACCTGAACGTGAAGGACCAGCAGGCCAGAGGATAGGTAATGCTTTTCGTTCAGGATTTCCCTTGGGTCAATCTCAGCTTCACTGGGGGAATGTGACCATCTGGTGCTGTCTGTTGAAACCTGATAGTGCAGCGGTTAAATTAAAGTACAACTCCAGAATTGTCTCCAAGACTTCTATGGAAATGGAAGCCAAGAGAAATATGTAATAGAAAGCCAATTCAATATTTGTCATTTTAGCAATTGCAGCATGCACTGTTTTTAGCATATTATAGATGCTCATTTATAAAATCAACCCTTAAAGTGAGTGCACATAAGTTCACTTTGGCAACCATACAGCTTGTCCACATGTATGGTTCCAGATGGGCCACAAGATAACAATCAGGAGTGGGACCTCAGCAATGTATATTCCCCCCAAGCCTCTTAACCCAGGCAGTGCTGGAGGTAATTGTTGAAGGGAGAGGGGACGGTTAGTTACACACCTTCTGCATTTCACTGTCATGATAAATAAATGAATGTTGGCTCTCCATCCCCATCTCAATCCTCTTGCTTGCAAATATTAATATTTCTGCAATTTTGAGCATAGAATTCATCCATTTTACAGGTTACATGCAATTGAGTTGCCATGGTCAGATGTGAATAAATTACTACACTTTGAAAGTATTTCATTGATTGTAAAGCACTTGAGGACATCCTGAGGTCACAAAAGGCACCAAATAAATGCAATTTCATTTTAACATGAGCACTTTCACCAGGAAGCAGGTCCCTTGCCGAGGGCTCAGAATCCACTATTTCCAGTTGAGTGAGCAAAGGAGCACTTGGATATTCCTCACTGTGTTTTATACTGCTGAAACAAAGCCCCTTCTCCTGATCACTGAAATTCAGCAGCAGTTTATATCAATCTCACCTTATTAAAGGTTTGAAATTGGTAGAAATTGATCAAATGAAAAAGCCATTGAAACAGTTGACGCCATTCTTCACTCCATCAGGGCAGATGGTGAAAAAAGCCTGGTGGTATTAGGCTGCACAAATGTAATTTATTCTCTCAATCCCCATTTGACTCCACTGTGTCGATTTGCCTTTGCATGATGAAGAGTTGGGTTACTGCACATGAAGATTGATTATAGGGGTTTGATAGTGGAGAGATGTTTGTCAGTTGTGAGAAAGAGCAATGATGTGCACTAGTTGGTTGAGAGCAGAAACATGGAAATACAACAGTGGGGTTCTAACAACAACATCCTTCTACAGCTGGCTGCTCCAGGCTAATGCACAATTCAGCAGCACTTTAGTGCCATATTCTTGCCAGTCAACCTGAGCTATCATTTAAAAATAGTAAATGCTATTTAATGCCTGAAAGCTATATTGTATAAGCCCCCAAGCTCCTTGCTATAACTGACATGGTGCAATGCACCAGCTCTAAAATAATAATTCACATTCTGATACCTTTGAGATAAAATGATGTCTGGTTAATTTTGTGATGCTGTGTACTGATCATATAGGGAAATAAGTTTCGGTTTGTTGCCTTGTCATCAATGATAAATTAACCAGAAGCTTCACTATTGCATTCATTCAATTTTTCATCACTTCACTTGGGCTTTTCTTCTATCTTATAACCTACAGGTTTTCTAAACCCAAACTTGATGTCAATTAACCAGGGAGGCAGTGGTATGGTGGTATTGTCAATGGACTAGTAAACCAGGGTAATACTGTGGGGACCTGGGTTTGAAGCCCATCTTGGCAGATGGTGAAATTTGAATTCAATAAAAATTCTGGAGTTAGAAATCTAACGATGACCATGAAACTGTTGTTGATTATTGTAAAAACCCATCTGGTTCACTTATGTCCTTTGGGGAAGGAAATCTGCTGTCCTTGCCTGTTCCGGCCTGAATGTGACTTCAGACCCACAGCAATGTGGTTGACTCTGAAATGGCCTAGCAAACCATTCAGTTCTCAAGGGCAATTAGGGATGGGTAATAAATGCTGGCTCAGCCAGCGATGCCCACATCTCATGAACAAATTTTTTAAAAAAATTCTTAACTCCTCCTGTCATCTCTGCTACCCTTTATATTTCCCTTTCACCTGTATTGGCAAACAATTTGTTTACAATTAGCTTTACTATAGAAGGCTTGGAAAAAGCAAGGCCAGAATATTGCCGTTGGCGTGTAGGGGGGCCCAATATGCCGTCACACAAAATGCGCGTGATGATATTGGGCGTGTGTCCCAATGTCACTGTGGGTCATTTAGATCTTTCGATTGGTGGGCCTGCGCTGGAGGTAGCTGTGCGCCCGCCGAACTGTCAAAGGCCTACTAAATATAAATTAGCTAATTAACAGCACTGACCATCCAACCTTAAGGTTGGTGGGCAGGCAAAAAGCCCAAGCAGCCTTCATGTTTTTCAGGAAACCTCATTCACGGCTGGGATGAGCTTTCCTGAAGGTTTAATAAAATCAGTAAATAAACTTTGCTAAATTGATAAACATGTCCCAGCTGATGTGACACTGTCACATGAGGGGACATGTCTAAATAAGTTTTCACTTTCTTTATTAAACAATTTCAATATGTACTTATCGTCCCTGAGGCAGCGCTGTGCCTCAGGGAGATTGCTGCGCTCTTTTGTGTGCATGCAAAAAAGCGCAGGCCCCGACTCTCCCTCCTCCCCCCTGCCCGCACAGGTAGCGCTAACGTGTTTTACACTGGGTGGGCCTTAATTGGGCCTTAATTGCGGGTAGCAATCAGCTCCGCGCCTGCCTGACATAGGTAGGTTTCTGGCCCATGTTAGAGAGCATGTTCATAAAACTCAACAGGGAACCTTACCACAACTGCATCCTGTTGAAAAACCAAAAAAAAGGAAAGAAAACTGGGCAGAATGTCAAATGGGCCATTGATTCACCACCATCTGTTTGAAGCAACCGTCCAAGATGAATTTCACTCCCAAGCAGACTAATGTTAGCGAAAACCTGGATAAAGGTTTCAATAATGGGGACAGGTAGGGTGAGTGCTGAGGTTGGGTCAGAAACAAGCAAGGGTGCAGAGTTGGAATTAAGCCAACTTGATAACGGAGGGAATGTGAGAGGCAAATCTCAAGTGTGAGATGAACATTATCCCATAACTAAGCAAGAAGCTTGGGAGGGAGGTGGAGTAGGTCGCGAGGGAGCAGAGTTTAATGATCAGTATGAATGTTCAGGTTAAGAGCCCAAGAGTTGATGTTGGCAACTTAATTCAACAATATGGAAATGATTGTGGGATCAAGAGAGGTGATGGACGTGTAACTGGATGTCATCAGCATACATGTGGAAGCTGATTCAAGGTAATGTCATCAGCAGGAAGCATAATGATCAGGAAGCAGAGGGAACCAAGTACATATTTTGTTGAGGGACTCTGGAGGTGAGGGCATGGTGGAGGGAACAGAAGCTATTACTGGAGATGTGCTGTTTGTACTGTGCACAATTCTGGTCTCTATATCACAAAAAGGATGTAGAAGCACTGCAGAAAGTCCAAAGAAGATGTATAAGGATGATAACAGAACTGGAAAGGTACAACTATCAGACAAAGGCAGAGCCAATAAAATTATGAAGAGTTTTGATAGGCCAAGAAAGAAAAAGATGTTTCCACCTGTGGGGGAAATCCACACATCTACAGGCCACAATTAGAAGATAATCATTAATGAATACAATGAGGAATTCAGGGGAAAAGTCTTTACTCAGGGAGTGGGGTGAACATGGGAGTTGCGACCAGGTGAGGTGGTTGAGGCAAAGAAGAATAAGAAGTGCATTTATATCACTGAGCTTTACAGCCAATGAAGTGCTTTTATATCACAGAGCTTTACGACCAATGAAGTGCGTTTATATCACAGAGCTTTACAGCCAATGAAGTGCGTTTATATTACAGAGCTTTACAGCCAATGAAGTGCTTTTATACCACAGAACTTTACAGCCAATGAAGTGTGTTTATATCACAGAGTTTTACAGCCAATGAAGTGTGTTTATATCACAGAGCTTTACAGCCAATGAAGTGCGTTTATATTACAGAGCTTTACAGCCAATGAAGTGCTTTTATATCACAGAGCTTTACGACCAATGAAGTGCGTTTATATCACAGAGTTTTACAGCCAATGAAGTGTGTTTATATCACAGAGCTTTACAGCCAATGAAGTGTGTTTATATCACAGAGCTTTACAGCCAATGAAGTGTGTTTATATCACAGAGCTTTACGACCAATGAAGTGCGTTTATATCACAGAGCTTTACGACCAATGAAGTGCGTTTATATCACAGAGCTTTACAGCCAATGAAGTGTGTTTATATCACAGAGCTTTACAGCCAATGAAGTGTGTTTATATCACAGAGCTTTACAGCCAATGAAGTGCATTTATATCACAGAGCTTTACAGCCAATGAAGTGCATTTATATCACAGAGCTTTACAGCCAATGAAGTGTGTTTACATCACAGAGCTTTACAGCCAATGAAGTGTGTTTACATCACAGAGCTTTACAGCCAATGAAGTGCATTTATATCACAGAGCTTTTCAGCCAATGAAGTGTGTTTATATCACAGAGCTTTTCAGCCAATGAAGTGTGTTTACATCACAGAGCTTTACAGCCAATGAAGTGTGTTTACATCACAGAGCTTTACAGCCAATGAAGTGTGTTTACATCACAGAGCTTTACAGCCAATGAAGTGCATTTATATCACAGAGCTTTACAGCCAATGAAGTGTGTTTATATCACAGAGCTTTACAGCCAATGAAGTGTGTTTACATCACAGAGCTTTACAGCCAATGAAGTGTGTTTACATCACAGAGCTTTACAGCCAATGAAGTGTGTTTACATCACAGAGCTTTACAGCCAATGAAGTGCATTTATATCACAGAGCTTTACAGCCAATGAAGTGCATTTATATCACAGAGCTTTACAGCCAATGAAGTGTGTTTACATCACAGAGCTTTACAGCCAATGAAGTGTGTTTACATCACAGAGCTTTACAGCCAATGAAGTGCATTTATATCACAGAGCTTTACAGCCAATGAAGTGCATTTATATCACAGAGCTTTACAGCCAATGAAGTGTGTTTACATCACAGAGCTTTACAGCCAATGAAGTGTGTTTATATCACAGAGCTTTACGACCAATGAAGTGCGTTTATATCACAGAGCTTTACAGCCAATGAAGTGTGTTTATATCACAGAACTTTACAGCCAATGAAGTGTGTTTATATCACAGAGCTTTACAGCCAATGAAGTGCATTTATATCACAGAGCTTTACAGCCAATGAAGTGCATTTATATCACAGAGCTTTACAGCCAATGAAGTGCATTTATATCACAGAGCTTTACAGCCAATGAAGTGTGTTTACATCACAGAGCTTTACAGCCAATGAAGTGTGTTTACATCACAGAGCTTTACAGCCAATGAAGTGTGTTTATATCACAGAGCTTTACGACCAATGAAGTGCGTTTATATCACAGAGCTTTACGACCAATGAAGTGCGTTTATATCACAGAGCTTTACAGCCAATGAAGTGTGTTTATATCACAGAACTTTACAGCCAATGAAGTGTGTTTATATCACAGAGCTTTACAGCCAATGAAGTGCATTTATATCACAGAGCTTTACAGCCAATGAAGTGCATTTATATCACAGAGCTTTACAGCCAATGAAGTGCATTTATATCACAGAGCTTTACAGCCAATGAAGTGTGTTTACATCACAGAGCTTTACAGCCAATGAAGTGTGTTTACATCACAGAGCTTTACAGCCAATGAAGTGTGTTTATATCACAGAGCTTTACAGCCAATGAAGTGTGTTTATATCACAGAGCTTTACAGCCAATGAAGTGCATTTATATCACAGAGCTTTACAGCCAATGAAGTGTGTTTACATCACAGAGCTTTACAGCCAATGAAGTGCATTTATATCACAGAGCTTTACAGCCAATGAAGTGTGTTTACATCACAGAGCTTTACAGCCAATGAAGTGTGTTTATATCACAGAGCTTTACAGCCAATGAAGTGTGTTTACATCACAGAGCTTTACAGCCAATGAAGTGTGTTTATATCACAGAGCTTTTCAGCCAATGAAGTGTGTTTATATCACAGAGCTTTACAGCCAATGAAGTGTGTTTACATCACAGAGCTTTACAGCCAATGAAGTGTGTTTATATCACAGAGCTTTACAGCCAATGAAGTGTGTTTATATCACAGAGCTTTACAGCCAATGAAGTGCATTTATATCACAGAGCTTTACAGCCAATGAAGTGTGTTTACATCACAGAGCTTTACAGCCAATGAAGTGCTTTTGAAGTGTAGACACTGTTGTAATGTAGGAAATGCAAAGGCCAATTTGTGCATCGCAAGCTCCAACAAACAGCAATGTGATAATGACCAGATCATCTGCTTCGGTGATGTTGATTGAGGTTTTGGCCGAAATCTCCTGGTCCCTGGATGGTTGGAGACTACACGTACCCAAGCTGCCCTACGGGACGCCTCGGAATTCCCAAAACACTGACCCGCTGAGAATTGCTCAGAAAATTGAACTTCCGATGGGCAAATCCCCTGCTCCCCGAGATCCTCCGATAAAGTCTCCAACTTGGTATGTTAATCTAGGAAACGTTAGCTGGAAAAATTCAAGTCTAACTCCTGGGTAACTATACAACTGACACCCCTTGACCCCCTGACTACCTCTCCCTGACCCCCTGTCTACCCCCCTGCCCCCCGACTCCCTGCTGACCTGACTAGCCCCCGATCTGACAACCCCTCTGACTTGAACGAACTACCCCCACACCTACCCACCTACCTCACCCACCCACCACCCTCCCCACCTATCACCCCACCCAGCTGCCACTATACCCACCTGCCCCCCCCAGGACCCTGCCACCCTATGCACCTGCCATCCTGTCAGCCCACTGACCTGCCACTCTACCCAGCTACCACCCTACCCACCTATTACCTTATCCAGCTGTCACCCTACCCACTGACCCGCCTCCTTCACTCATCCTACCCACTTACACATTCACCCATTCACTCACCCATTCATACACTCACTCACTAACACATTGTTTAAATGTCCCAAAGCTTTTAGTGTACCCCTGCTAGAGTATGCAGCTAGTGCTGTAATAAGGGGGCGTGGCTGGATTTCCTCCCAGTGATCCAGTGCTATGAGGAAGCGGTTCAATGGAAGACTGCTCCATGTTTGTGAAGAAACCGGGATCGGAAAACCTGGCCAGAATGCGGACCTGCGTGACGGCCCAGAAAAGTAGGAGCAGAGCAGCAATCGGACGGTGATTGCTGCTTCGCGTAAGGTCTGGGCTGTTAATATTGGCCAGGCCATAGGGGATAACACCCCCACCCTGATCTTCTTCAAAATAGTACTGGGCAATCTTTTGTAGCCGCTTGAAAGAGCGGGCAGGATCTTGGTTTACAATAGACAATAGTTAAATAGTACAGCACTCCCTCATGACTGCACTGAAGTATCAGTCTACATTTTAGTGTTCAAACCTCTGGAATGGAACTTGAAACATCTGATTAAGTGAGATTTCTACCAATTGAGCAACATCTGCACTGACAATTACATAGATGCATTGAAGGGGAAACTGGGTAAGCATATGAGGGGGGAAAGCGTAAGGATTTTTTTAAAGCATATATCTTCAAGCACACTCTTTTCCCTTTTGGGGAAATAGTAAGGAGAAGGCTCCCACCTGATTATCAGTCTTTTGAACTGTATCATGAACACCCCTTCCAAGGCCCAGCAAGTCCTGGCATGGGACTTGAACTTAGAGTTTCTGGGCTAGAGTTAAGGGCACTGCCACTGTGCTACAGGAGATCCAGTAAGCTTATGTTGACAGGATCAGATAAAATAAATACAATGGAAGGATGCTCCTGTGGAGCACAAGGAATTGCATGGATTGGACTGAACATCCTGTTTCTGTGCTGCAAATTCTCTCTGATGCTATGGTTTCATTCAGGCTAAAAGCAGTTAAACCTTGTGAGGGCAGTCCCACAGAGATAGACAATGGAGGAGAACTGGGGAATGAGGATGGCATGGAGGGACAAAGGAAGGATAAACATGTCATCATCAAAGTCACAGAAGGTGTTGATGATTACTCTGTTTGCAGCCTTTTTGGTTCTTCGAGATGGATAGAAATCGACCTGGAGCAATTTGAACTCAGAGTTCCTTCCTACAATTTTTAGACTTTTAAAATTTAACCTAGGTTTCATCTAACCGTTCCTTACTGACCGATTTTGTCTTTTGCTCTCTTTCCAACCTTGGTTAGAGTCTTTACTACAGGTTCTAGATTCAATATAGCAGCTGTTCTGTCATTGAAGCCCTGAGACATAGCATGAAAGATGTAACCAAGGTTCTGTTACCTGACATAGATGAGCGTTTTTAGTATTCACCAACATAACACTTAGAGAAAAGCTGAAAGGTCCAAGACAGAGCCATTATGCTAATCTTAAATTGCTTGAGTGGAGAAAGTCCCAAAAGGATTGTAAAAGTTATTTGTCTTGCAGAAAATTAACTCCCTGTGTGAATATAATCAATGTTGTTACAAGTTAGACAGATTCTAGTGGAAAGTAATCCAATGTAGTAACTCTTTGGCAAGTTATTCTATTTAGCTTGTATAAATATTGCATGTGGTGCATTACAAAAACTTCAAAAGGCAGAGGGAGCAGCAAATCTCAGTCACGTTTTTGAAAGTTTTAGAATATTATTAACACAGCTCTTAAATGTTCTCTTTATAAAGGCTCTCTCAATAAATCCATTAAACGCTGAAAATACATTCATTTTGGCAAGCAATCACTTCTGCACTCCACTCCATCACAGACCATTTCATTTATTATTCCCTGAGCCAGCCACCTTCCTACACTCTGAATTTGCTTAAAGACAGTTAAATCTCTAACTTCTTCCAATTCTGATAAGAGGTTTATCACCTGAAACATTAACTATTTCTCTCTTTCACAGGTCCTACCCATCCTGCTCTTTTGTTTCCAGTATTTGCTGCTTTCATTTCAGATTTCCGGCACCCACAATATTTTGCTTTCACTTTGTTGTTGATAAGAAGTCCATTTTAGGTTTGTAAGAAATATTTGTTGTTTGGAGTAAGGGAGAATTCTGCTGGACTTGCCATTGTGTCCATTTTACATAGCAGCAGATCATTCAAACCCTGATCTGTATCTCAACTCCATTTTCCTGCCTTTGATCCATGTTTCTTGATGCCCTTACGCTAACTAAAACCCATCAATCTCAGTTTTGAAAATTTCAATTGACCCAGCATCCACAACTTTTTGAGGGAGAAAAATTCTAGATTTCTACTATCAATTATGTGTAAAAGATGCTCCCTGGCTTCAATCATAAATGGCCTAGCTCTTAATTCATGACTGTGGACTGTTGTTTTGGGTCAGTTTCTCTTTCTATTCTATTGAATCGCTTAATCATTTTTAAACATCTTGAGCAGATCATCTTTTCAACCTTCCAAACTCAAGGGAATGCAAACTAAGTTTATGTAACCTATCCTCGTAGTCTAATCTTTCAAGCCCAGGTATCATTCTAATGAATCTGTGCAGTACTCCCTCCAAGGCCAACATATCCTTCATCAAGTAAAGCTTTGTAAAGCTGAGACATCACTTCAATCTCCTTGTCTACTCTTGGGATAAAGACCAATATTTCATCAGCCTTTTTGATTACTTTTGTATATTAGCACAAGGTTTTGGTGATGTGTGCATATGGATATCTGAATTCCTTTCCTTCTCCACTCCACTAGCTTGCACTATCTAAAGACTAATTTCTTCTTGCATGAGAAAATGGCACAGAATTCAAGAATCCCAAATGCAGCAAGGTTCACAAACTACAGGCCTTTAATTCCTCTGAAGGAGACCACCTGGGCTGCCAAACATATCAAGGCATGAAGGAAGTAGGGTCATTTGAAGCAGTAAACCTCCTCCAAGCTTAGATGTATTGCGATCCTGTCCCATCCTCACATAGCTAAATAACTGACATGTAGTCCCTTTTGTAGACCTGAAAGATAAGCCTTTCAGCAATCCTAGTGAAACAGGACTAAGCAGCCCACACATTATCCAGGGCCAGCCTTGCTGAAGTATGCAGGAATCACTACTACATATATTCCACAGAATGAGGTCACGAGCTTGAGGAGGTGGTGTTGGGTGACCCATTGTGCGCAAGGAGGGGCAAATAGTGGTTGGCGGTGAAGGAACGGAATGTGCTGGTTAGATGCAATATGGGGGTCACCTATGACATGCTGCCATGTGGGTAAAGTTCTTGGCACTATTGAGCTATGGCTTTATCCCACAGGAAAAGTGACAGACTCAGAGCAGGGAATGCTAAGAGGAGATTTTATAGAGGTGTTCAAAATCATGAATGGTTTTGATAGAGTGAATAGGGCTAAACTGTTTCCGGTGGCAGAAAAATCAGTAACCAGGGGACATGGATTTAAGGTGAATGATAAACAAAGTGGAGCTGGCATGGGGAAACATATTTTACAGAGCAAGTTACGTGAGCTGGAATCACTGCTTGAAAGGGTGGTGGGCATAGATTCAACAGTAACTTTTAAAAGAGAATTAGATAAATGTTTAAAATAATGATAATGCTATGGGGAAAGAGCAGGGAACTAGGATTAAATGGATAATTCTACCAAAGAGCCAGCAGACAATTGGCCTCTTTCTCTGCTTTATCATTTTCTGAGTCTATGACTCTATATTGCTCTTTGTAAACAAGACCTCTGTCAACTGCTTAATGGGCCTGTGGAAGTGGTTCGGAATATATTGCTGGCGACGATTGGATGGATCTGATGCTGTAAAAATTTACAGTTGTGGTGACATTCACATCCATTGAAGATTCATGCATTTAGTAGAATAAATAAAATGCTGGAAATATTCAGCTTTTTTGGCAGTATTTGTGGAGAGAGAAACAGTGTCAACATTTCAGGTCACGAGCTTTCATCAAAACTTAACTTGGTACTTGGTAGAAACTGTAGAATGTCTTCTAAGAGATAGCAAAGCTATGTGACAGGCTTCCTCTGTGAAACAGAGGCTGTAAAAACAGGTAACTTCTGATATGCCCAGGAGGGATCACTAAATGTCACAGAACATGAAGACCCTATGGCATGCATGGATAAATGCAATTATGCTTGCACATAGTTGTATCTGCCTTGTCCCAACAAGAAATATATTTCAAAAACAGAATTACCTGGAAAAACTCAGCAGGTCTGGCAGCATCGGCGGAGAAGAAAAGAGTTGACGTTTCGAGTCCTCATGACCCTTCGACAGAACTGGTTCTGTCGAAGGGTCATGAGGACTCGAAACGTCAACTCTGTTCTTCTCCGCCGATGCTGCCAGACCTGCTGAGTTTTTCCAGGTAATTCTGTTTTTGGTTTGGATTTCCAGCATCCGCAGTTTTTTTGTTTTTATATTTAAGAAATATATTTCCTCCCCCAAATCTAGGAATACCATCCTGCCCACTTTGCTTACTGAAGTGAAGCAGCAGCTGTAGGGAAAACAAATGTAGGGAATAGTAAATAAAAGTCCTACATGCAAAAAGCAAATCCAGCCTAATCAGCAATAAAAAGATAATTCATGAATGAAAATACAAATTAAGCAAAACAAAAATTACAAACTCCTTTATTAATACTGTGATGGCTTTTGACCTGGAAATAGTACGGTAAAGGAAATTTGTCATTTCTTTAAAATGTCTGTGGAATCTGTAGTTGCTTTTAAGAATGTTTGAAAATTATTTTTTAAGAGTTTGCGTCATTGTAAAGGGATCAATTGTAATTTTCTTGAGGAATAAGAAATACTGGTGCATGTGGCCTGGTGACCCCTGACCTGGAAGCAGTACCAACTGGAAGGAAGTTAACATACGAAAGCCATGTGGCCAGATAAAGGAGTGCTGCAGCAGCGGAGAGATAGGGAAGGTATATTTACAAAGAGTTGTGTGCATGTAATACAGTTAAAAGGGACAGAAGCCTAAAAACAGGGTTAGACCATGGATTGTGAACAATTCTACTGTTATGCTTCAGCTTTGCCAGAGCCAGCCGTTTAATGAGGTTTACTATATCAGTCAGTGAAAGGAGTCTCTGGAGAATCTGTGTCATCAAGACTGTCGTGAACCTAGTTAAGGAGTTTGCACATTGGTGTGCCATTTGGGTGACGACTGTCTCCGGGGAACCTGGAAGGAGTGGTGCTAATATTGCAGGTAACTCGAGGGCCAAATCCATTGAGTGAGAGAAGTGAGAAATCAGATGAACTGGAGGCCGAGTTGGAAAGACTGAGATTGCACTTGGTGCCACATTTGCATGGGGAGTGATGCGAACGCTTGTAATATCATGAGATAGTCCTTATTCTATTGTTCCATTCGTGATTTACAGTTTACACCAACTGTAATTTGCCTGTCAATCCATGTTTAATTTGCATCGATGGTTGGGGCATGGGGAGTGTGTGTTTGGGGGGGATGAGGGGACGTGAGGGGTGAAGGCTAGAGGTTCTTACTTTTCTCAGTATAACTGAGACAAAGTCCCACAGCACTGAGGTGGGCCTCTTAAACAGCCTGCCTCGGCACCCGGCAGTGCCTATGGCTGCTTCTAAACTTTTTCACAGGTCAGCTGGCTGGACTGCAGCTTGTACCTAGCCCCCACCACCACCACCACCACCCCCCAACCCCCGGAATAAAAATCTTTAATCTTTCCTGGCACTTTCTACTGAAGTGGGCTGGCCAAGCGAGGAATTTTCCCGACTCCCACTACCTGCCTTAAGGATCTTTCCGTGTGAAAATTAGCTGCTGTATTTATTACCTTAGAACAGTGACTACACTTTAAAAAGTACGTCATTGGCTGTAAAGCATTTTGGGGAGTCCTGAGGCTAAGGAAGACGCCTTATATGAAAGGAAAAGAAAAGCAATATAAATGCAAGCCTTGTTTCATTTTACATTAAAGACGTTAAATAAGTGCATGCTGTCACTGAAAGTGAAACAGAAAATGTTTCAAAAATAGAGCACCTCAGTAAGCATCTGTAAAGAAAAAAGACAGATTCTGATGTTTTATGTTGACTAACTTACTTTGTATTTAGAGCATTTCCTGTTTTTAATTCCAAACCAGAACAAGATGAGCTGAAATGAATGTTTTTCCAGGACGGCTGAGTATCTCACCTTAATTGTCCAGTGTTGAAACTGTTCGGGATGTGGAGCCTGCTGTGGCCATTTACACTTCTCCCCATCAAGTACTTTTGCTGCCACATTCTTTTCCTTCGACGAGCCTGTCTTGGGAATTCAAAATTCATAATTCAGCTAAATGACTTCACTCACATGGAAATCAAAAGGCTTTGATTTGAACATCAACAGGAAACAAATATTCCACCACTACAGTTGGTTGCTGAAACAATCTTTCAAATGATATACTTAATTTTGTCATGCTAACAAACAGGATAGATTAGGTAACTCAACTTCTTACCCACCTGGTGGTCAGGATATTGTTTTCAGTCTGTCTTTTGTCACATTCAGCAGTGGAGTTTAGTCCAATGCATTCGATGTTAATATTAATCAAGAGACCCGTGTCAGGTAGACTTTGGTCCAAATGGTTTGGAAGTGGTTAACAGACATTACTGAGATACTAGGGGGATAGTAGGGAGGTTCTGTTCATGGAACGGCTGGCTCTGGAAACTGCTATAAAATAAGCTTCTTCATTGTATTTTTACAGATATTTAGTTTTATTGCGATAGTGAAAAACAATCAGCTAGGGTGTTTATTCTTGAAATTTCTTCAGCTATCCTTTGCTGGTCGCTGAATAGGGATAGACTTGGGCTGAGGTTTTGTGCAGCCGGGATGGGTCCATATTGTTAAATATTGTATCAACGTTTGCTGTCATAAAGCATTACCATTTACACAAGACACTGCAGGCCTGGGTGGAATGGTTTCCAATTAAAGCGATGAAACTCAGAACAGAATACTGAATACAGCAGCATTGTTCAAACCATTTCAACTAAAACCATCACCTTCCAGACAGACACTGAACACTGGTCAAACTATTCCACATTAGAGGCACTACGCTTAGCATAAATTAATAGATAGTGAGGAAAACATTCCCAAGCAAGTCTCACTGCTTTCACATCAATTGCTGTAAGGCAGTCGGAAATTCGGAAGGGTACAAAATAGACATGGTTGATAACATAGGGGTGGACTTTACCTTTGGAAATCGAGACTGCAGCTGCCTCCCCCCCGCCCCCACACCCCCCGCACTTACATAAAATCACACCGGAATTTTCTGCTGAGCGGACGGGTGCATGCCCGACCTACTCGAGCGTAAAACATCGCGTGATGATGTCGAGCGAGCATCCTGATGTCATCAAGCACTCGCACGATATTTCGACTGGCGAGTGCACACAGGTGCCAGAGCGGTGCTCACAATTAATTAAGAGGCCAGTTAAAACCATTGAAAAGGCAACAGACGCTGATTTTTTGTTGCCCGTGCAATCTTCTGTTCGTCACACGAGCAAAATGGGCAGGTGACCAGCCGACAATTTCAAAAACCTCGTCCACGGGCGGGATAAAAAGGGTCAGCAGCATTGCCAGTGTCAGTAGTGAGGAGTTTGGTACATCGTTTGCTGCTGGGTGCTTATTGGTGTATGGACATTTTCATCTCTGTTTGGGGCTTCATTGTTAGCATTTCCAGGCCTCATTTCAGGAATCCTTGATGTCTCCAAGGTCCCTGGAGGATTCAGACCGTGTGGACCCTTCCAGGTATCAGACAACCTTCTGTTACCCTGGTAATGGGGATTGTGGTCTCCGCTGGTGGCACCTCCTCCTCTGAGGAGGAGGAAGAGAGGGGCAGAAGGGAGAGGAGGCCATGTCCTCTAATGCAGCTTCCAGGGGAGGGACTTTTTGGAGGAGAGGCACAAGGGGTGCAGGGCCAGCTGGAAGTCCGAGGGCATTAGGGGGCCACAGAAGATGCCACTATCCTGCTGCCAGGGTTTACAGACGGTGAAGCAGCTACCTCAATCTGCCTGAGGTGTAGTGCCAAAGGAGGCTCCGCCTCTAAATGGAGACTGTGACCTCCATCTGTCAGATGATTGGGCCTGAGATCAGCTCCGACTGTGTGGGTGGACACCCCAAGCCAATGGCTCTGAAGGTCACAGTGGCCTCAACTTCTATGCCTCCGGCTCAGTGGGGGATCTATGTGGGGTGTCCCAATCAGCTGTCCACAGTTGTGTCAAGCTGGTGACAGAAGCTCTGTTCAGGCGGGTATTGACTTTCATTCATTACCGTACGGATGAGGCCAGGCTGAGTGAGCCAGAGGCTGTGCGGCCATTGCTGGCTTCCCCCGTGTCCAGGGTGCTACAGACTATACACATGTGGCCATCAAGGCACCAGCAGGTGAACACGGTGCCTTTGTCAACAAGAAGGGCTTCCACTCCATGAACGTGCAGATAGTGTGTGACCACAGGATGCTGATTCTACAAGTCTGTGCAAGGTACCCAGGCAGCTCCCACGACACCTACATCCTCAGACACTCCCAGGTGCCGGGGCTCTTCAGTGCTCCAGCCCGGCTGGATGGATGGCTGCTGGGTGACAAGGGCTGTCCTTTGAATAGATGGCTTGTGACACTTTTCCATCACCCAAGGACAGAGGCAGAGCAGTGGTACAACAAGGATGGTGGTAGAGGGAACCATAGATCTTCTGAAGATTTGCTCCTGATGCCTGGACCATTCAGGCGGTGCACTGCAATAGCCCCTAAAGCGGGTGTCACTGATTGTGATCACATGCTGCACTCTCCACAATCTGGCACTGGCAAGGGGGGCACCCACTAGGGGAAGAGGATGCTGACATAGCTGCACAGGCCACAGAGGATGAATGCAGTAGTGAGTCGGAAAAGGAGCATGGTGAGGAGAACACTGAGGGTGTGGAGGCAGATCTCTGTCACCTCCAGGGAGGCAGGGACTCCTGGCTGCCTTGATCCAACTCTCCTTCAGGTAGGCTGGCAAATAAGAGCTACCAACACCTGCCAAGGCTACTGCCTGCATTCAGAATGTCTGCAATGACCCTTTCCTTTGACCCCAAAGTCCACTCAGTGCCTGTGCAGCAATGTTTCGAGCCATCCATGTCCAGCAATACATACTGGTGTACCCTGTACCACTTTAAATAAAAAAGCTGAAGCATCCTCAGGCGATGATGGGCACCTAGCTGGGATACTCGGTGCCCCATCCATCTCCCACACTGGCACTGACCACCTGAGGTCAGTACCTGTGTGAGGGTTTGCAGGTCTGAGCGCAACCCCAGGAACCCCTGATTCTGTCCCTGGAGCTACCTCTCCATGAGATTCACCACTCTCTCAATGGAGGAGGCAGTGCGCTCGGCCATGAGGGTCAGCACAGTGCTGACGCTCCGCATGGACTTCTCCATAACGGAGACCATGCCATGCATACCCTCATGGATCTCCGTCAGATTCTCCCGCACATCCTGCTGGACATCCAGCATCTGCTGCCTATTGGATGACTCCAGACGCCCATCATCAGCTTTGACTGAGCATCATCCTGGTTCCCAGCAGTCCTCCGAGTGTGAAGTGCTCTCACTGCTGTGCACCGAGATACTAGCCGAAGATCTAATGCCACTGAAGCGCTGGTATCTGCGCTGGTGCCTGGTTCAGAGAGCGGGTGTGACGCAGGTGCACCTGAAGCCTGGTGGTCCTCTGGCATCGGGGGGGCTCTTCAGGGTCCTGTGATTGGGTGCATGGTGGTGAATCTAAGGGAGAACAGCGACATGTTATTAGTTTAAGCCATCACACTGTCACTGCGCATGCCAGGCACCCTGGTGAGACAGTGGAGATCTGCATCATGGTGCCACTGTTTTTCAGTGATCAATGGGGAATCAGTTTTGAGGCTCCCATCAATGATAAGGCTACACAAGAATGTTTGCACCACCCGAAACTCTCACCTCTGTGCACTGCACTCTTACCTTTGTCTGACACCCCAGCCTCTCTGTGGCCAGCTCCAAGGTGTCTTGCTCGTATCTGGATAGGATTAGGAGGTTTGCAGGGTCTCCGCTGGTTCACGACCTCTCAATATTGTTATGGGGTGTCTCCTCCTGAAAGGACAGAGGAGCATTGATACCATTCTCTCCCTGCAACCCCATTGCAGCCTGGCCAACCCCAGTTGTGGCCCTCAAGCCACAAGGCACTCAGTCCGAGCAGCCAGGGCTCACCCCCTTGGCTAGTTTTGGCATCACGGACAGTTGGCACTCAGACTCTAGCACCCCTGAGCTCCACAATGGGAGGGGACGGTCAGCCCTTAACACTTCAACGCACTGACCTACGCCAACACATTACTCACCCTTCCTGAGCGTGGCAGCTTGTTGAACCTCTCGCAGCTCTAGACCCAGGTGCTTCACACAACATCATGGCTGCTGACCAGCACTGCCACCTCCCAAGCTCCTCTTTCCATCCCTGGGGACAAGGATGTCCCTCCTGGCAGCTAGCTCCTCCAGGAGAACTGTGAGGGACTCATCAGAAAACTAGAGGGAGCTGAGTGCTCACCTGACCTGCCCTCCCGCTTGGCGTCTGCAGCTGCGTTTGAATCCTTAATTTATACCTATAAATTGCCATTGGGCCCGGCCATCGACAAGCCCCCTCCCCCTCCTCCCCCCCCCACCCCCTTCCTGGCCAATGGGGAGCCGCTGCTCATGCCTTACTTGGCCTGCCAGCGTGAAATTGCGATTGGGGGCCAATCATGACCCCCCGAACACACCGGCCCGCTGAAATCAATTTACAAGTTTGCTAATGGGCCAATTGACCGAAGTTGTACATCGTCTACCCCGTTTTTTGGTGGGTGCATGTGAAAAACGTTCGGAGGGAGTTATGCTAGGAATGAGGAGGCATTACAAAGGCAGATAAAAAGGCTGCAAGCAGGGCCTTGTTTGACTTTAGCAGAAGCATCTGCTGGAGAAGGTGGGTGTGGTAAAATACAGTGCTATGTACCTTTAAGAGAATGTAGTTAGTTGACCATGTGACTGTATCGACCAATCGCTACACAGCACAGGCTTCTTGGGTAACTGGAAGTCTAGGGCTGGAGGTGATTGAAGAAGCACACATGGTGTTAGTGCTCTGTTCTTAGTCCCAATAAACCACTAGTGTTTGTTCAGTTAATCGTTCTCCCTGCCTATATTGTTTCAAGCACCAACTAATGTGCTAATGTCAAGGGTGCAGCTAGCATTCGCCGGATAAAGTGAACCTGATAACTAAAAACATAAAAGTGGAAGAGTTTGTGTTGCAAGTTATTTTAATAATTATTTTCAGCCTTCACTGGGTGATATTGTTAGGGAAGGGCGCCCAGAGATAGGTGTTAAGTGAGTTTTTTGTACTCGGTGTTGGACCCTGAAAATGGTGTCCCCAGGGGCAATCTTTCATTCCGGACGATGCTCTTCTTCCAGCGAGGAGAAGGAGGAGCGGAACTGGCCAAAGACAGGTGCACCCGGTGGTCCAGGAAGTTGTGAAACCTGCTGCTGAGCAAGGTCCTGTGGCTGAGAGATAGCAGCAGCAGCAGCAGGTAGGCAAAGATACTATCCTGGCAACAGAGTATATCGGCAAAGGATGACATACCTCCAAATGGCAGAGCGCCAGTGTCTGAGGAGACCTGTATACCTCCAGGGAGACAATGTGACTTATTGACTGGGGAGGTTGCCTCAAATTGTACTGGTGACACCCTATGCCTGTGGCATTGAAAGTCAAAGTCGCCCTGAATTTTTACGCCTCAGTGTCCGTTCAGGCATCCTCTGGAGACCATTGTGGGACTTTGCAGCCAGCGGCCAACATTGCATAAAGGTTCTTACAGGTGCAATATTCAGGCGTGTCCATGAGTTCATTTCATTTAGCGATGACAACGCCAGTCAGGCAGACAGAGCCAGAGGTTTTGCTAACATTACAGGATTTCCAAAAGTGCAGGGGTAATAGATTGCACATGTGTGGCAATTAAAACACCTTCCAGACAGCCAGGGGCATTCGTTAACAGGAACAGTTTCCATTGCATCAATATACAGCTTGTATCTGACCATAGGAAAAAGATAATGCAGGTGCACACACACTATCCTGGCAGCAATCATGATGCCTACATACTGAGATACTCCCAGGTGCCAGCGATGTTCTGTGGACTGGAACCCTTGGATGTTTGGCTTCTCGGTGACAAGGGATACCTCCTGAAGAGATGGTTCATGACCCCAGTCTGAAGTCCGTGACTGAAACGGAGAAAAGGTACAATGAGTGCCATGTTTCCACCAGGGCCATCACTGAGCAGACCATTGATTTGGACCAGTCAAGTGGTGCTCTTCAATACTCTCCTGCTCGGTTCTCACTCACGGCTGTGGTAAGCTGTGCCTTGCACAACTTGGAACTCCAGAGAGGGGAAGGCCTGGCAGAGGAGGGATGTCTCCTAATGTCATGCCTAATGGAGCAAACCCCATTCTCTGACGAAGAGTCTGAGGATGGGTGTGATGATGAGGGGGATGAACCATGCCAGCCAGCTGTACAAGCTGGTGCACAGGGTGCTTAGGATGCCAGCGAGATGCGAGATTCGCTAATAAGAACTGTTATGATCCTGGACCAGATCCCCAAATTTATGTTACGATCTGGCTTGGGACCAGTGTCCCTTTGTTTAAAGTTGACAAAGTTTGAGATACCAGGTACTCGCTAAGAGAATAAAGCCACAAAATAAATTTTGCTATCCAAGGTCAGAAAGATAAAACAATTTACAATATCTATCTTAAATCCTAACATTCAGGATTAATACGAGGTAAATGTGAATTAACAGGAAAACAGTGGTCCAACACCCATGCTACACATTAAATAGCAAATGAGACCAAGATGGATCCCACAGGTTTCTCACCCAGCTATCAGCATTCAATGTGAGTTACACAATCTCGTTAAACCCTGTCTCCCTAATGAGGAGCTGCAAGTCTTTACTCTTTCCTTTTGAAAATCTAGCCTTGGAATTCTCTCCAAAAGTCACTTTGACTCACATTGCCTCCATAACAGCTTCCCTCACAGGGTTTTAGTCTCATCTCCCGACACCCCATTCCCCTGGATTCCCAAGTTTGCACTCCAGCATCAACTCACAGGCACAGCTTCAGCTCCTTAGCCATGCTGAGCAGAACACCACTGCTCCAAAAGGTTACCTTTGCCCCAGCGGCCTGCAGGATGGAGTCACCTACTCTCTGCTGCCTTTTCAGCTCTCCAGGGCTTCTCCCAAGTCCTCACTACCTGGAGTCTGATGACTACAGCACTTTTACTGCATGGAGCCTCTTCCTTTGCCCTTCTCCGCAGTGATGTCTGTTCCTGGTGGTCTCTTACCGGTGGTATCCTCCACTGGGTGGTCTCCTCCCAGTGACTCCTTCCCTGTTCCTCTCACTCTCTCTCTGGGCCCTCTCCCCATCCCCTCTCCCTGGATTCCTTCTCTGGGTTCTCTCTCTCTGTCCCCTGTCCTGAGACTCCTCTCTATCATTACCATTAGGCGCAGGATCAATCTTAGTTCAATGAAAAGTGCAGGATTCCAGGAGCAACACCAGGCATAACTAAAAATGACGTGTCAACCTGGTGAAGTTAACACAGGACAACTTGCATACCAAACACTGGAAGCAGCCTGCGATCCCACAACCAACGGATCAGATCTAAGCTCTGCCACACCCATTCGTAGATCATAGAGAACAATTAAACAACTCACTGGAGAAGGAGCCTCCACAAATATCCCATCCTCAATGGTTAGGGAGCCTAGCACAACAGTGAAAAAGAGAAGGTTGAAACATTTGAACAATCTTCAGCCAGAAGTGCTGAGTGGATGATTCATCTCAGCCTCCTCCTGAGGTCTCCAGCATCATAGATGTCAGACTTCAACCAATACGATTCACTCCACATGCTATTAAGAAACAGCTGAAGGCACTGGATACTGCAAAGGTTATGGACCCTGACAACCCTGAACTGGATGAGCCCTATAAATACAATGGCTACAAGAGCAGGTCAGAGGCTGGGAATTCTGCAGAGAGTAACTCACCTCCTGACTGCCCAAAGCCTGTCCACTATCTACAGGGTACAAGCCAGGAGTGTGGTAGGATACTCTCCTGATGCAGCTCCAACAACACTCAGCTTGACACTATCCAGGACAAAGCAGCTCATTTGATTGGCACCCAACCCACCACCTTAAACATTCACTCCCTCCATCACTGATGCACAGTAGCAGAGTGTGAACCATTTACAACTTACCAAAGCTCCTTCAACAGCACCTTCCAAGCCCACGACCTCTACCATCAAGAAGGGTAAGGGCAGCAGACGTGTGGGAACACTGTCACTTGCAAGTTCTCCTCCAAGTCATTCACTATCCTGACTTGGAAATATATCACCGCTCCTTCACTGTCATTGGGTCAAAATCCTGGAACTCCCTTCCTAACAGCACTGTGGGTGTACCTACACCACATGGATTGCAGCGGTTCAAGAAGGCAGCTCACCACCACTTTCTCAAGTGCAATTAGGGATGGGAAATAAATGCCGGCCTAACCATGGATGCCTACAACCCATGAAAGAATAAATAAAGAAAAAATAAATAAGGTTAGCACTCACCCTTGCAGATCATGAGTTCATTGAGCTTTTTACAACACTGTAGCCATTTCTTATGTTCGGCCCCATGGCCGCTTATTACCTCTGTGGCCTCTGTCCAGGCTGCTTTGTTTGGGTTGGGAGATCTCCTCTTCCCATTAGCAGGCCTGAGGACCTCCTGTTGATCACTCACAGCGTGGAGGAGGACTCGCAGAGAGCCATCATCAAACTATGAGGCCGCCCTTGGCCTGGGCCCCTCAGCAGCTGGTTCCTCCACTCTCTCCACCATATGGTGACCTACCAGCCTCTCTGGAGAGACAAAGGGAGCTAAAGAATTGAATTTGTGTCTTTTCCTAAGCACTTGTTATTCATAAGGAGAATTGGACAGGTGTGCTCAAATGTTCTTTCCTCCTGGCAAGGGTTCCGACCAACACACTTGCTGGCACAATAATTACCCAAATATGAAACAAGCTCTTACCTGCTCCAAAAGTTTACTAGTTTCTTGGTCCAAACTTCTGCCTCTACACCACTAATTTTTGTGCCGCTGCCACCAACCTACGCCAGGGCCCTTTAAATGGGTGGCTGTGGCTGACTTCTGGTTCCCAGCCTGACCTTTCTCTGCCCGGATGTCGGCCCTGGAGTCCCGTTTGGGTGCGTTGCCCACAGGTGGCTGTAGGCGGTTGGCTGACTTCCCGCCAGGTGGCCACTTACTGGCCAAAAAATGTTTTACTTCACAGTCTTTAAAAGGTGGGTTCAGAGTTTTCAAACTACACATTGGGTTGGACTCCAGCCCCCTCCGAAAAGCCTAAAATTCACCCTGTAACATCATCAACACCTCACAAATGACAGATTTGTCTATTTTTCTGTATATAAGTAAATGGCAAAAGAACTTTGCAGCTGTAAAAATGTAAGCACTTTACAGCTGTTGACTAAATAATTATAATGTGATGGTTCAATTTGAATTTTGGTATTAAAAATTGGCCTAATGTTTGGCTAACCAGCAACTTCTTAGTCAGATTTTTGCCAAAATAATGCAGCTCATATAATTGTGAGAAGTCTCAGCTCGGAGCACAAATAATCTCATCAACATGATCCATCCCAGTTTCTAATTGGATCTGATCATTTACAAGTGCTTTGCTTCAAAGAACTTAATCACTACCCTTGGGTTACCAGAATCTCCATCTCAATCTCTCATAAATTTAGTACTGCTGATTGCTTCTGGAGATGAAAATTCCCTAATCAACATTGTTTCAAAATAGTTGGGACTGCTAAATTCAAAGTATTTTGCAGCACAGACCAAAGCTTTCTTGCTGTAAATTCAATGTTTTATTTTCAACTCATCAATAAGCTTTGCAATATAAGCCTTGCAGTGCAGCAGGTATCCTAGCAACAGTTTCGCATATGACTCCAGAAGACCTGGAATCTCTGAAGACAATTGTCCATGGGTCGTTGCCAGATAATTGTGTCAAACGTCGAGATATTTTTGTGACAGCTTGGCAGCTGTGGCCATTTAGACTGCACTGGCATTTGAGTCAGTACTTATTGATAACAAAACCATGATGAGAGTGCTTTTGAAGAATCATCCAACAGTATGGCGCTATGATTACTGGATGGTTATGTCTTAAACCATCTCCTTTAATTCAAGGTAAAATAGAACAGTTTGGAGTGGGGGAACATGACCTTCTCTGAAAACTGCCCATGCGAGCTGGTAGCCATGAGGACTGAGGCCCAGGTCAAGAGTTATTGAAAGTAAGATGCAAGCTTTAACACCTGGACACAAAGGAGGAGGCAGCTGTTCTTGTTGTGTACATATCCACAGACTTTCAAAAGCTCTCAGCTTTTGTGGAAGAAGACCAACAACAGGTGCTGCTATACCAAGCAGGGAAAAAGAACTGTTTTCCAGTTCATCACCAAGCAGAAAGCTGGTGAGGATGGATGCAGGAAGTGTTGTCAACTGGAGGACCTCAAGCTCCAGGTTTGGGGAAGTGAGCAGCAGCAAGTGTGACTGTGGCGCATTTGAGAGGTTGAGAGCTTCATGGACAGCACGTTTCAGAAGGTGGTTACTCCGCAGCATAAGAGTGCACAGACAGAGAGCGAATGTGTAACCGTTGGACAGTCAAGGCTGACCAGGGAGATAGAGCAGGACTCCTGAGTGCACCTTTCTCTTTAACTGATATTCAGTTCTGAATACTGATAAGGACAATAGCCCTGTGGGGGAATGATTCTGCCAATGCCATGGGTGGCTCGGCTGTACAAGAGGGGAGGATGAGGAAAATCAAAAAGCAAATAGTGACAGTGCATTCAATAGTTATGTCAAGCAGATCTGTGACCGCAGATGGGATCCCAAGATGGTACATTGTTTCCCTGGGTCAGGGACATCACTCAGCTGCTGCGGAGCATTTTGAGGGGGAAGGGTGAACCATGGAGATTGTACCAATGACAGGGGTAGAAAGCGAGATGAGGTCTTAGAAGATTTGAGGGAGCTGGCAAGGGGATTAAAAAGTAGGACCTTAAAGGATTATTCCCAGCACTACATGCTCATGAGTATAGAAATAAGAGGTAGAGCAGCTGGTTGCATATCTAAAGAGATGATGCAGGGGGCTTTCGATTCCTGGGGCATTGGAATTGGTTATGGGGGAGGCGGACAAGCTGCATCGCCACAGGGTTGGGACCCAAATTGTCACGGGTAGGCTTGTGGGTGCTTTTGAACAAGCTTGGCAGGGGGATGGAAGCCTGAGGATAGGTTCAGAAGAGAGAGAAGAAAGCTGGAAATAAGCAGCAAAATATTAGTAATAATTGTGGAAGACGGCGGAAACAAAAGCTAGAAAAATAGGCAACAAAGGAGTTTAGCAGTGCTGAATTGTATATACTTCATTGCAAGGAATCCAGTGAATAAGACAGATGAGGTGAGGGCCCAGAGAGACACTTGGAATAATGGTATCATAGATATTGGGCAGAATTTTCCTAGAATTGTACTAAATGTGGTAGCGGGCAGATAAAATGCAGTTCTACTTGCTGATGAAAATGGCGGGTTTTCACGCCGTGTATTCCCGAGACCACCTTATTATTTATTCACTATCACGAAGCACACCGTTTCCATAGTGGGTGGGCTGTCATTCGCCGGCTCGCCATCACCCTGCTGGTGTAACACACTGGCCGCCATCTTTAAAAGGTAGCCTCCAGCAAAGTGCTCATCCCCACCAGCTCACCACCGCTGCCCAGGAGACATGGCCAGCAAAGGCAAAAAGACTGCAGCCCCCCCTCTTCAACGATGGGTCCCTCAAGCGACTGCTGGAGACCGTGGAGGCTCAAGGGGATCTGCCCTACCCCCGCTCTGGCTACAGGATGGGCAGCAACGTCACCAACCCGGCTTGGGAGGGGGTGGTAGCAGTGGTCAGCGCCAATGCCCTGCAGAGGGGGACAGCCACCCAGTGCTGCATGAGGATGAATGATCTCCTCCGTTTTGCCAGGGTAAGTCACTCTTTTCATCCCTCCCAACTCACACACTCACAAACCCATCACACACCCACTGGGCCCTCACTCACTGCCAGTGCAAGGGACATCACCATTCACTCTCTCACACACACCGTCATTGTCCTCATCCTGTCCATGGGACCACTCACCACCCACACAGGCCAGGCATAATTACCATTTGGCCCGGTAGGCGTCCTGATACAGTCTCTCCATCTCTATCCATGCAGGGGAAACTGGCTCACAAAAGGAGGGAAAGGCCACAGACAGGTGGATGGATGTTCTGACAGAATTTGAAAACAGCCATCCAGCTGGCTGGCGATGACTGGGACCGGTCCTGTGCTGATGATGAGGTCAGTGCTGCTCTACCAAGTGAGGATCCAGTAGTGTAACATCCATCAGCCAACCATGCTGTGAGTGATGTGTCCTGTTTCACAGGCCACTGCCATACACTAATTATCTCCCCTTGCTTTCACAGGCACATCTGCCAAACAGCCGACAGAGTCCATGACCCAGCTCCGAAGAAACCTCTGTAGAAACCTCTGAAGAAACCTTTTAATAGGAATCTGAAGGCACCCTCCCTGAAGTCCCAGCGCTCACCCACACCTTCCATCAGCACAGAGACACACACCTTGGTGGGACCTAGCTTTAGAGTAGCCTTGGGATCACAATCTCATGAGTACATCACACTTTCTGATCCACAGCCAGCGGAGGCTGGGACTTCCCAGGTCCCTGGCACTCGGAGGACTGCTGGAGGCCAGAACATTGCTGAGTCCGAGTTAGATGATGAGCCTCTGGACTCAGTCATGTCACAGTTGCTGGAGCTGCAAAGGCAAGCTGGGGACATCAGGAAGGGATGTCCACTGCACTCCTCAGATTACAAGGCACAATGGAGAAGTCTGTCCATCTCCAGGCTGAGGTGATAGCTCCGGCATTGCAACGCACCGAGGTCAGTACTGGTAGGATGGCGGCCTCCGTGGAGACCTTGGTCCAGGATGTCACTCCTGCACTGCTGCGCAGGCTTAACTCCATCGCTGATGCCATAGTGGGTCCCCAACAGTATGTATGTGAGAGGGGTGCTCGGTCTCACTCCAGCTCCCCTTCTCCTCATGGAGTCAGCCAGGGGCCCTCGGGCACCTATTGGGAGGAGGATCAGTAGGTGCACACTCCGGGGCCATCCACCCAGGTGACTCTGGGAATAACAGGCCCAGCCGCATCCCCTCTTCCTGTGACCTCCGCAGCTCCAGCTTCACAGGTCGAGGAGGGTGTCACTGCCACACAGCAGGACCCCGAAAGCAGGCCAGGACCCTCCAAGTCTCGGCCCTCCAGAGGACGCCCTCCAGAATTATCATAGACAGGGTGTCACAGTCAGCAGGCTGCCCCCACCTCTGTTGCAGATGTCCGGGGAGCACTGAGACGTAGTGGCAGGGTTAGGAAAGTTAGGTAAAAGTAGTTGCACAGCCTGGCCACAGGTGTTGATCACTCGTACATAATGTTCACCATTGTCAGTAAACTCCTAAGAATGTCTCCCTGCCTGTGTCTCCTTGTTCTGATGAGCAGTGTTCTTGTCACTCAGATGTGAAACCTTTCTACACAAGATAAAGGCAGGTGTCTCAGTCCAGGGCCTCTTCCCTGTGTCTGTGCAGCCTTCAGACCACAGTGATGGTCCAGCCTCACAATCCCTGGACACATTACTGATACCTGCACCTCGATGGTGCTGGTCATTGCTGCCAGAATGTAGTGGGCAGGCCCCACAGAGTTCTCTCATACTCTCTGTGTGCTCTCAGCACCTTTAAGGTGGGACTGGCCCCCATCACACCAGCATCTGTGACCAGTGATGCTGTGCACCAGCTCCTGAAGGGCTGAGGTGCTGGAGGTGGACACAGCATCAGATGCGTCTAAAGTTTCATGGCTGGGTCTCTGAATTGGCCCTGATCATGGAGCATAAGCGAGCTGTCCTCGGCCAGACAGGAGTCAGACATTCTCAGAGGCTGTGTGAAGATCTATGGAGTGTCCTCAGTCATCATCCTCCTGCGCTCAAATGACTATTAGGGCCTCCACTGCATCTCCATGACAGGAGTATTCTTACAGTCAAATGTTCACAACTGTGATGTGAAGGTCTATGGAGTCACCTCACTTCATGTCATCATCATCCTCCAAAAATCTGGCAACTACAAGGGCCTTCCGAGTGCGCCTGCCTCTTCTGGCCAGTGCGAGAGCCTCATCCCCGTCGTCTTCACCAGCAAGGACCCCCTCACCCTCATCCCCGTCTGCGTCCTCCTCATCAGAGGAGACATGCAGCTCCTCCATCTCCTCCTCAGCCAGCTCCTCTCCCGGTTGCAGCACCAAGTTGTAAAGGGCACAGCAGACAACGACAATGCGTGACACCCTTTGTGGACTATACTGCAAAGTTCCACCAGACCAGTCCAGGCACCGGAACCATATCTTCACCATCCTGATGGTCTGCTCCACCAGGTTACGAGCTGCTGCATGAGCCTCATTATAGCGTGGCTCTGCTGCAGTCTGCGGCTGACACCCGTCATCAGCCACAGGCTCTGTGGGTAGCCCTTGTCCCCAAGGAGCCAACCCTGCAGCCTCTGTGGACCCTGGAAGACTGCAGGGATCTGTGAGTGACTCAGGATGTAGGCATCGTGCACACTCCCTGGAAACCATGCTCATACCTGCAGGATGTGTTTCTGGTGGTCACACACCAGCTGCACATTCAGTGAGTGGAGGCCCTTGTGGGTGATGAAGTCACTGTGTGCAGTGACAGAGACCTGAGCACCACATGAGTACAGCCAATCACACCCTGCACCTGTGGGAATCCCGAGATCAGGGAGAATCCAATGGCCCTGGCATCCTGGCTGTCCGGGTCCCAGGTGAAATGCACAAAGTTGTTGCCATGGAGAAGATGGCATCTGTGACCTCATGGATGTATTTGTGGGTGGGGGATTGTGAAATCTCACAGAGGTCACCTGTGGAGCCCTGAAAGGAGCCACTGGCATAGAAATTGGGTGCCACAGTCACTTTCACAGCCCCTGGCAGTGGATGCCCTCCATGTCCCCTTGGCACCAGGTCCTGCAGTAAGTGGCAGATGTGAGCCACCAGGTCCCTAGACGTCGGTGACTGTGGTTCTCAGACATCTGCAGGAATGACAGGCGGTGTCTATAGACCCTGGGGGTCACTAGGCGCTGACCAGCCACAGCTCACTGTCACTCCTGGGCAGTGTGTGCAGGACCCCTGCTGCCCCTTCCTCATGAGGTTGCTGCTCCTACCTTTACACAGCCAGGAGCCTCAATCACTGTCTCCTCCATCTTCTATGGACTCTATAGGCCATTAGGCACACAGCTAGGTCACCTGGGCGTGCTTTCCCATTGACGTATACGGACAATACGGTGGGTTCCAAGAGCCTGGTGGGATGGCCTTTTCATTATATGCTAATGTATTACAATCAGCTCCCCGCTGACCGATGGAGGGAAACGAGGGCCGCTGTCAGTGGGCTGAGCGGAAGGTCGCGACCTGCCTTCACGCCGTCATGAAGTGGGCCCCGCCATCTTTTCTGCCCATGCCACCAATCACGCCCGCTGCCAGCCCCACCCATTATCGAACAATGACTTAAAGCAGGGAAGGAACGGCAGCTCGGCATTCCTGGTTGCAGGGCTTTCAGATGGAATGGGTGGGATTTTCCAGCCTCCACCCTGCTGGGCATTGTCGCAGGCAGGACGGGAAAATTTGGAGAGCTGTTGACTTTTAACGGCTCTCCCGACTTTCCTGCCCCGTCTGTGGCAGTGCCCACCGGCATCAGGTCCGCGGTGGGAGGTTAAAGAGGGAGAGGGGACAATTTTGGTTAAAGAAACTGATTGTGAGGAGGGAACATGTGCTAGAAGGATCATCAAATCAGGCCATATGGATTGAACTGAAGAGCAACAAATGGGCAATCTCACGAGTGGGGAGTGTACTATCAAGCTCAAACAGTCAGAGGGAGAGAAAGCATTTGCTAGATTGTTTAGACCCAGAGCGTTCACCAACTTTTTCCTTTACAGATGCTGATGGAGCTGCCTTTCAATTGCAGCATTGACTGAATTTGTTTCTCATTTTGTGCAAACGTCTCTCCAATAATTTGTGTATTTTCGTTGTTGGCTTGTTGGTCTCAATAATCCTTTAGGCTATTTTGCCCCACATTACTTGAAGATACTGACTATTCCATCACCAACATTTATAACAAGACAGGGCCAACTGAAAATCATGGTTCAGAGCCAGTGTAAGTCTAGGTAGGAGTATAATTTGCTGGTAGCCTGCAATTTCCCTGGGTCAGCGCATTTGCCCATTCATTGATGGCTCTGAGTGAGTTTAGACCTAATTCAGGAGAACAGGGTGTGGGAGGATCAGATAATTATAGTTTGTGTGCAATTTAAAGTCATGGAGTAAAGCAGGAGAAAACTTTATACAGGTTTAAAAGGTATCTGCAGTCTTTGGAAAATTCAGCATGACTCAAAGGGTAAGAGAGTGAAATAAAGTGACGTTCAAAAATGTGGAAATTCAGTGTGGATGGAGAAGACCTGAGGAAGCACAGCCTGATATCCTATCTCCGGTTGAAGGCTGCTGGGGTGAAGGTGGTGCTGGACAGCATTGAAAGTCTGACTGCTCTACAGCAAATATTCTCATTGGCTCAGTATCATCAGAAGTGGGTGGGTGGCAGGTTTGAGACATGCTGCCATAGAAGACGAGTTGAGCTTCTGCAGCTCAACCTGTAGATGGTACACGCTGCAGCCATGGTACGCCCAATGGTGGAGATAATGGATGTTTCGGGTTAGAGTGTGAAATGTCAATCCGATGAAGTGCTTTATTTGCGGGTGTTGAATGATATCGCATCTTCACCCCTCCAGGCAAGTGGAGGGCATTGCATCACACAGAGACAACCTTCTGGTTGATGAGAGGATTTTGGGGGAGTCAAAAGGTGAGCCACTTGCCACAGGATACCCAGCCTCTGACCTGCTCTTGTCCACATAAGTGCAACTGCCATCATAGTAAAATTTAAGAGGCATTTTATAGCCCGCCTGCCTGTTCCTGACCAAGTTGACCGAATTGAATAGAATGACATCTAGGCAGTTGTCAAAGTATTTCTAAGGAACAAAGAATCTCAACTGGTCTTTTTGCACCCAGGCCTTACTGTCCATTCCTGAAGTTGTCAGAGCCTCCAATGGAAATTAACCTGCTTGTGTATTGTGACCAGCAATGATGAAACCAATGGATGATCTAACAGTCTTCCATAATTTGATGAATAATTTCTCTGTTGATAAATGTTTTGCTCAAACCTCGGAAAAGCAGCCTGTTCTTCATCAGTGTGACACCTTCTATTTCCTTTTCTTCATGCAGTGCCCTCTGTTGTCCAAGAATTGTTAGTCATGGCTCAATGAAGCCATATGGGGCGAGTAGAAGAGGCAGGCCCCAAGATCCACCTCTGCTGTTATGGGGTCTGAAACTGTGCCATAGGCATTATTAAGAACACACTCTAGCCAACTGAACTAACCAGCCCTACCCTTCTATTTCTCATATCAGGCAAACTTCTGACCTCTTTCCAATATGATTGCCTTAATATTGTATAGCCCCGTATGCATTTGACCAATGTTTACTGTTGTACATTTAGTTTAAGATGTTAGAAATATGTGCTTACATTTAACAATTGTTGATCAATGCTAAGTCTTTAATCAAAATGCTTTAATCAACAGTGTTCAGATATGGATTAGGCCTCAGATATCTGCCATCTCCAGGGAAATTCCAGCTCCACAGAGTCAAATATTTTGTCAGGTTTCCTGTTGGCAAAGCTGTATGTGATGCTGAGCCAAACACCAATATTACCTCAATAAAGCTACATCTAATATAAACATTTTACCACGCACTGTGGAGCAGTTTAATCTTCCAGGGTGAATGAGCTTTCTGTGGTACCATCAAGTGTACTTTATTATTGATTTTCTCTGTAATTTGCTTCAGATTATTCAGTCTATTTCCGCCCCCCAACAAATATTGAATCTAATTCACTTGCAGTGAGCTTGAAAAGAACTCAGGGGTTTAATTTGTTCACAGCACTATTTACTAATGCACTGTTTTAAATTTTTATCTCTGCTACTTCAACATAGCTGTTACCCTGTTTAAAATGGCTAAGTTAATATAGTACAAGCAAGTAACCTGTTAACCTGAGGAAGCACAGCCTGATATCCTATCTCCGGTTGAAGGCTGCTGGGGTGAAGGTGGTGCTGGACAGCATTGAAAGTCTGACTGCTCTACAGCAAATATTCTCATTGGCTCAGTATCATCAGAAGTGGGTGGGTGGCAGGTTTGAGACATGCTGCCATAGTAGACGAGTTGAGCTTCTGCAGCTCAACCTGTAGATGGTACACGCTGCAGCTTTAAATTTATCAGATGAGCTGCGGAGTCAAACAGGCATGTGGTGCAGCTGGTCAGTTTCAGGCCTCAAGATTGGGCCTTGGCAGTCACCAGCCAGGTAAGTTGAGGCTGGGGGAAGTGCTGGTCCCAATCGAGAGAGCGTAGGAGCCACTTGGCTGTAATGACCCAGAATCCTGCTTCCCCAAAAATAATTTGACACAAACCGTCCGATTCCAACAACAGTAATCATTCAGACTGCGTTTTACACCAAAGGACCCTGTGTTCCATTTTTAAAGGGCCTATCTCCTGAAATAGGTGGGCGCTTTGAACAGCCAGCGGCAGGCCCCTTTTACAATGGACTCAGGCCGCATTGGTGATGTTACCGGAGGGGTAAAGCTCTGGATCCCAATTATGAAGCAGTCACCACTCCATTAATCCTAGGTGAAGGCAGTGAAAAATCTTTCCCAGTGACAATTGCCACAAGGCGAGGTTTGTTAAGAGAACAATATACTGAGTAGTTGTAAATAACTCAGTCATGACATCGGCTGACATGTGGGTCATGCAACGCTTGCAGAACTGCCCAACAGTGATTGCCATGGTTACCAGTCAGGAGAGTAACTTCACACAATCACACTGTAGACTTATTTAATGCTTGGAAACAATTCCACACTCTTCCACCTTTGTAGCTTAATGCTTGGTAATGAAAAGATTGAATAATGTGCAAATGGCTTTTGTATTCAAATCGGATGGAAGCTTTGATGCTTCAGTGGTATGACAGGTAGCTGTGCTTACAGTGAACAGCACTGAGTTATACCAATGGACGCATGGAAGGTTGCCCTGCAGGTGATGAATGGATTAGCGTTAGAAAGCAGCTGGCACGGCAGATAGTCCCACTCTAAAGTTAGGAATTTAGTTTCAAAAATGGAAAATTTCACTCTAAGTGCCGTGGTAAGTGGGTTCCGCAGCACGTTTCCCACTAGTTGGAGTGGTGGGAAATCGCTCCTGATTTCATGCTCGGAGGCTAATTAATTACGCATGGGAGAGTATCTCTCCAAACCACACGGCAGCTCAGAAACGGATTCGTCCGCCCTGCCATTACCCAATGAGATCGAGGGCCCGGGCGCCATGTTTAAACAGACCCGAACACACACGCACTCACGCTCTCCAGTCCAGCTGCCTTCAGGAGCTGTCTCGAGATGGCTGCACACAAGGAGAGGCCATCCCATAGTTTAGCCACAACTCCCTTGAGGCTTTGATAAGAGGAGTGTGTCAACACCGGGATGTCGTCTCCCCGGGGATGGTTCCAGGAAGTCTGCTGGCCTGGGAGGCAGTCGCAGAGGAGGTCAGCTCACCAGAAATGTCATCCAGTGCAGGAAGAGGATGAATGATCTCATCCACTCCACCAGGGTAAGAGTAACCTTCACCTCACTCCAATCTCACACTCTCTTCATGGCATCGTACACTCAAAGGGTTACACTGCTCAGGGATCTAACCCAATATTAGTGGGAGAGGCAGTCAACAGACTAGAGCAAAGGATGGAAGAACCCATCCGCATTCTGTCTGATGTCGGAACTCCAACATGCGAGCGCCTCAAGTTACCATGGGAAGAGTGGAGCCTGCCTTCGAGATCTTTGGTCTAGCAGATCCTATAGGATTTGCGTTCGGATCTGCAATCCACTGTAGAAATTGGTGGGATCCATCAGTGGTTAGGCGAGAGGGGTTGGGTCACCTTGACCTCCCTCCAGGTGTCCCTTCTCTTCAAGCAGTCAGAGAGGGTCCCTCAGGCACCCACAGGAAGGATTAGCATCAGCCTGACACACAGGACACTCCAAGGGTGTCCAGCCACACCGAATCTCCTCTGCCTGTGACCCCATCAACTCCAGCTGGTCAGGCTGAGGAGGGTGCATCTGCCCCTGAGCAGGAGATCCTTAGCAGGCCAGGGCCCTCCAGGCCTCAGGCCTCTGGTGGATGTCCACCAAGGTCATCTCTGACAACAGGACATAGCAGTCAGCAGGCTGCGTGGGTCACTTGCGTGGGATGGGTCTAACCTTCTCTGGTTCTTGCTGGGGCTCCCCTGGACCATAGAAGTCAGGCAGGGCCCCCCTTGAAACTGCGCTAGGTAGTGCCGGGCCCTGATTCTCCTCTTCAGTTGGATCAACACCTTCAAGAGTCGAGGTTCCATCATTCAAACCTCCTCCTCCCTGTGGACTGATAGATGCAACAGATTAATGAATACTGGGCAAATATGGTAAAGATCCCAATTGCAAACAGAAAGCCGCTGTTATGTACCGGAGGTACGCCTGTACTACTAGCTGATCACTGATATGGCCTTGTAACTGAGGCGCAAACTCACAGATCGAGGTGACAAAGATGCCAACCCGGATACATGACATCTCAATCCCACAAAGGGTGGAAGAGATTTGAGCGCATTCATGAAATGTGCCACCTTACCAAATACACTCCTGCAATCTCTGATCTTGTGTACTGATTAAGGTTAACTTGCACATCAGCAATGACTGGATGCCCTTTGGCCTGTTATCCATGCCAATCGGTGAAAGCACATCAGAGGCTTTTGTTTATGGTCTGACAGGTATCCAACAGCTGTGATTCTTTAGTGGTTGCCTGCATTCTCTATTATCAAATTCCTCTCTGTTAATGCTGAAAGTGTATGGTGAAGACAATGATTCCTGTAGCCTCTTGTTAAAGGCCACCAAAGACAATGGCTCCAATGGCACCTTTTCAAGGAAGACACCCTCCTTTCTCTCAGCTCTGACTCTATTTCAATGTTGTGACTCTAAGAGGTTTGAGGCTACCCCCTAAAAGGGCCCCTTAGTCCAACTGTGGGTTCTCCCACACTGGCTCTGACCCCTCCCATGCAGATTCTTTTCCAGTTTCGATTTCAAACGGCACCGTTACTTTGTTGATTCAAGATGGTGGTGCTCCATTATTATTTTGAGACCAGCTATGACTTTCTCCCTGTCAGTGTTCGGGTCCCTCCAATTTTCCTGGAATCTCACGAAGTGCAGGTAGAGCTCCCTCCGGTTGTTCTCCAGCCTCCCCCAGCAGTAATACTGGATCCCATTGTCATTGTGGTGGATGTTCCAGCCCTCTCTCCTGAACCCATCACTACTGATGTCCCCATGCCTCATGAGGACCTCATCCCCCATCTTGAGGCTACGTGCACAGTCGCATACAGAGACCCCCCCCCCCCCAAGAAATCTTTGTACTCCCCCCCACCTTCATTACACTTTCCCCATTTACAGGCTGCAGATGCTCCCCCTTACCATGAACATTCCATCTGCTGCCCAGTACCGAGCCAGACTAGCCTATTACTGCCAACAGTGAATGCCAAGCTGTGCCTTGTCCCCAATTGAGCACAAAGGCCTTGCCCCTCCTGGCTTGTGTGCCAGACATAGCCATGTAGCATGGCCCACAAAGGCCCAGGACTTCCTTTAATCTCGCACTCTGACTGTGAAATCCACAGAGCCCCAACACTGCCTCTAAACTGTCGCCCTGACTGTGAGATGCACAAGGCTCCAGGACTCCCTTTAATCTCTCACTCTAACCTGTTGGCCCCAGACCAGGGACTATGACTGTCTTTCAATGAGCTCCCCTGTTCCCTCATGACTGATTACAACACAGTCTCCTTTCCTACCCTATTTCTCACTACCAGCCCCCGCCATGAGTTCCTGTGCAACCCATCCTTCATTCGCCACACAAACTCACACCCCCTTCCTATTCTAGAGCCTACATAAACCCCCTCCCATTTATACAGTTTGATTCCCCTTTCACCCCCTACTGTGTCTGCCTTCTAGTCTTCCATGTCGGACTCCAGCTTCCCCATCCTTAGGCTCCAGTCCGCAGGCCATCGTTCCCCACCTCCCAACCCCTTCAGACCCCATTACTACCCCCCACCCCCTCCCCAGGTGTCCATCATTCTCTCCTACACCACCTCCCACCCCGCTTGCAATGCCGGTCTCTGTTTAAGGTGCAGCCATTACACAGTGCCGTCCTCCCCCAGCACAGAGGCACCCACCATGAACAGAACAGCCCTACACCCCCACCAGTGTGATGTTACACTGCCATCACTTGGAAACTGGATCAGTGCAGTTGCAGGTAGGTTTGAATGTTGTACTCACCTCAAAATCATGAGTGAAGTGAGGGCGGACCGATGCACATAACTCATTTCCAAACGTGTGTCAGACTGGTATGAGTTCCTGCTGGTGTGATGCAAGGTTGGAAGCTGGAAGGTGATTCTGGCGAGCAGCACATTTAAGCAACGCTCATGAGATGGTTGTGCATGCAGATAGCGTCCCTGGTGTTGATCAGCAGGATACTCGACCCTCCATCAAGCCACCATGGAAGAGGTGGGGGTGGGGGGGGGGGTGAAATTCCAACTCTTTTCCCACCCGGCGGGAATCTGATTTATGGCCCCTCTCCAAATTTTAAGCTCCTGCCCTCCACGCAACCCGCCTCAGGCAGGAGGGGAAGATTCTGCCCTGAATGGCCGATTTTAACGCGTTCAAAACCCATCCATTTGCACAGAGTTAAAATCTGGCCCTAAAGCAGTCTATGCGCTGAGCAGTTCTAAACTTCAATTTTTAACTTTAAAGAAGAGTTTCACACTGGTCGCAGTGAAACTACAAAATCTGTCCTTAAAGCAACTACAGTGAGGATGGGCGTCTTGTGAGTTTTACCCTTGACACTGATAGTGGAGATTGAAGTTTTGGGATCGGCTGGAAGAACTGCTAGATCTTTGAGTCCTATGCATTTTAACACGTGACCGTGCGAACCTACAAATTAGGAGGAGTAGGCGATTGGGCCCCTCCAGCCTAGTCCGCCATTCAATAAGATCATGGTTAATCTGATCACGGCCTTGACTCCTCATTCCAGCTACTCCCTTTCCTGGACTTCCCCACGTTGCTATAATGACTCAAAAAGACTTACAGAGTGTGAGCAGTGTGAGGTGATGCAACTGGGCAGGAAAGGTTGCAAGAAGCAACGCGGGGCAGGATTGTTCTCTGGTCAGGCGGGAGCGTGCCTGACCTGAACAAGAGTAAAACAGTGCATTATGACGTTGGGCAAGCGTCCCGACACCTGCACTATTTCACTTGGCGGGCGTGTGCGAGAGGCGGTAGCACGCCTGCCGTCAACTAAGAGGCCTATTAGAGCCCTTAATCAATTAATTAAATCGGATTTTTTGCGTCCCGCCCGACCGTTTGGTTGGCAGGAGGATGAAGTGGCCAGAGGGCCTTCGCACTTTTGAGGAAACCTCATCCACGGGCGGGGTGAGGTTAAAATAAAATAGAACTGTTCAAAAATAAAAACAAAGAACTGCGGATGCTGGAAATCCAAAACAAAAACAGAAACAGAAAAGCCTGGAAAAACTCAGCAGGTCCGGCAAGCATCGGCGGAGAAGAAAAGAGTTGACGTTTCAAGTCCTCATGACCTCTGTTGAAGGGTCGTGAGGACTTGAAACGCCAACTGTGCTCTTGTCCGCCGATGCTGCCAGACCTGCAGAGTTTTTCCAGGCTTTTCTGTTTCTGTTTTTGTTTTAGAAATGTTCAAGCCTCGTTTATGATAAGGTCCCTGTTCGTGTGACTGAGTCACATGAGGGGACGTGGTCATCTTATTTTTTAAATCTTTATTTGTACGGTTATGAACCTTCAGCTCCTGGAGGCAGCTCTGTGCCTTCAGGGAGCTTTCACACCCAAACTTCCAGGCTCGGCCTCCTCTTCTGCCCCCACCCCCCCAACCGGCAGCGCTCAGCGGGTAAAATCCAACCCGTGAACAAAATGGTACAATTTTAAGAAAGGGTGTGCGGGAAGATGCACACATCCTTGAAGATGACAGCTTCAGTTGACAGAACTGTTAAAGAATCTTACAGGGTTTCTTGGCACAATTAATGGAGAAGGTAGAGGGTCACTGTTTCCACAGCCCTGAGGGACAGTAACAGGGAATGCAGGTTTAAAATAATTGACAATATGTCTGGAGGAATTGAGGAGAATTTCTTTTATGCAATGAGTTGTTATGCCCTGGAATATACTGCCCGGAAGGCTGATGGAATCTGATTCAATAATAGCTTTCAAAAGTGATTGGGTAAATAGTCAAAAAGAAATATTTGTAGGGCACCAGGGAATGAGCGGTGCTGTGGAGCTAATTGGAAAGCTCTTTCAAAGAGCTGACACAGCCACAATAAGCGGAACGGTCTCCTTAGGTTCCTCTATCCATCCTTCCAAACAGCTCTTATTTTTCTCTGTTCCCTTTCTTCTGCATGTCTCACTTTTGTGCCCTTTTACACAGGGCTGAGTGGGAGGTGGGGGTATGGGCCTCAGAAGGTAAGGGGGATGCCACATCAGGACTGCTGCCTTGACACATTCCTGTCTCCGGGCATGCTTCCCATGCGTGGGTGGGGGCAGAACGTCAGTAGCCCACTCCAACGAGGTCATTAAGACCACCAGGATCCCAACTGGGAGCCATTTACTGATGGAGACGGGCTATTCCTGCCATCAGAACAGCCCCCTTCACTGTTTGAGTAGCCGCCAGCTCTCTAGAGGCAGCCTCCCAGGCAGCAGGTGGGCAGATCATTGGAGCTGGGTGCTCCGTGCCACAAAAAAAGATGCTGTCAAGACAAAAGGCCTCCACTGCAGCCAAAACCAGCCCTGTGTAGAGGCTGCTAGCTCAGTGAAGGTGGCCTCCCTGTGACAGGCTGTGGGGTCATCAGAGCTGGAGGCTCCATGCCCCATTCACAGGGCTGTGTGCGTGACAGGCTCCCATCGGTGCCTAATCTGACCCAGTGGAGGGGTTTTTTCCCTCCATCCCCATGGACCTGCTGGCATGGATATTGCTTATTTCTGCATTGCTATGCAGCCCAGTGAGGATTGGGGTGGTAGGGGTCTCCATGTTGAGGTACCCTCGGGGTTGCCAATCAGCCTCGGTATGGCCTCCCTCTCTGCTCAGGCTGCCGAGACTTCAGAGCTGCCTGCCCTCTAATTGGGCCGGCAGCATCGAGACAAAGGCTCTCAGTTAGGAGGCTGCTACCCGGAAGACAGCTGAGCCAGTCTCACTGCTGGTATGTGTGGACTCAAGGACCTAAGTTTGGTCCTTACACTGAGGTCCCGAAAGCCAGGGGGAAAAAACAGCTCTCAGTATCACCTACACATAAGGGCAATTTGGGAAGGAGGTCACTTCCTTCCGAACATTTAACCTGAAGTGAAAGCCTCCAGTTTAGTCTTGGGTGGAGCATAAAGTAGTGTAAAACTCTGCTGAATGGGAAAGAATCCGAAGTGACTTGGAAAGCTGAATCCTGATCTTGAATATGATCAGAGGATGGCGAAGACCACGGAGTGTAAATATTTAGCTTGAGCATAGCCTTACTGTCAGCAAAATATTTCTAGGAAAATTACAAGAGTTGACAGACATTAGAATATTAGACAGAGATAAAAACAAAAAAACTGCGGATGCTGGAAATCCAAAACAAAAACAGAATTACCTGGAAAAACTCAGTTCTGCGGAAGGGTCGTGAGGACTCGAAACGTCAACTCTTTTCTTCTCCGCCGATGCTGCCAGACCTGCTGAGTTTTTCCAGGTAATTCTGTTCTTGTGTTAGAATATTAGAATTTCCTATTGCAGTTGTCCAGAGAATTATGATGTTGATGTCCTTTAAGAATCGTTTGTAGGTTTCCTTTTGTATAAATCTCCATGACAGACTTAGACTGATGTCTTGACAGATTTAGAGAAATGCAAGTTTACCTCATGACCTCATTCACAGTATTTACTGCATTTCTGACAAATGTAAAGCAGGAAATGCTCTAAAGCCCCACTAGAGCTACAACTTGTGAATTTATTTTTTAACGTGAAATATTGGAAGAATGAGATTAAAAGGAAGAGGCTAATTAAATCCTGAATCTTTATTTACCATGGGCCAATATGTGAGCCTGAGCTGAAAGCTGGTTTATCAAATTGACAATCCTCGTCAATATTGACAGAGCCTGGGGTGTTCAGTATTTAAGACTGGTTGACATTTCCTTTATTATTGGAGGAATCCTTGCCCTACTGTTTAGAGGATGTCAGTCAGTTTTAAATACTGAATGGTAGTTCTGACTGGAACAGAAAGATCTAAAATGGTGGTCCTGATTTTCACTCCGGGCCACTTTTCGGTAGGGGAAAGAGGTGATGCGAGCTCAGAGCTCACCTCCAGCTCCAAATATTATACTCGGGGTACTTTCCCTCCCAGAGCTCTTTTAACTTCTGCTGCCTGTCTCTTCACTCATGATTAGCGGGAAACTGCAGAACAGAGGCTGGAGGCCCCTCGCTGACAACTGGTGATAGGTGACATCAGAAGCAGGGGAGTCTTTGGGTCACCAGAGATTGGAGTTGGGGGTTGGGTGGGGTAGTGGTGGGGAGGTCGTGGAATTAGACTGCCAGAGCGGAGGCCTCAACTCTCCTTGTGTGGCTTGGAATAACGCTCCTGCTCCCCCTGTCCCCTCATGTATGTTTTTTTAAAAATGGTTTAACTGAGCAATTTTGGTCTCTCCAGGCCTTGCTCTTGGCCCTTCCGGTTGGCCTGGGGTGGGAAATTCATTGCCACTTGCAACATAAGCTGCCTCATTAAAGCTGCAGCTTTGTGCTGATGATGCTATAAAAACCCAACACACCTTTGTTGAAGAAATCCCCCATGGCTTTTAATCAGGCATCCTTACCACCTACTCAGAAGAGCATGTTAAAATGCAAGTCTGCCTGCTTCCAGGGCAGGCAATTAACTTGGGTGATTTTAACTGCCCAGCTGAATGGTTTACACCGAGCCGACAGGTAGGGCTCTAATCACTACTGTGACTATAAGAGGATTATGCAACATGATTAAAATATCCATTCGAAAAATATTTCGTTTTTTTAATCATTAAATTTGAATGTATTGAATGATGGTTTGGAACACAGTTTGAAAAAAAAATGTTCAATCAGTTTTTCTTAGAAGTGCAATTTCTTACAAATAGTTGTTCATTGCTGTTTAGTTTTGAAACAGAGAGCTCTTGAAAGCTTCATCTGTATAATAAAAATGTCATCAAATTATCTTTGAAAACATTAGTCAATTTTCCAATGGCACTGCGAGGTCATTTTCACTCTGATAATAGTAAATGGATGATATTAGTTTGTCATGAACTTGCCCTTTTAACTCTTGGTCCACTCTCACTCTTGTGTCTTGCACTGAGTAAGACTAAGACATGCTTAGGCAGGCATTATAGAACTAACTTAATCCCTAGTTCTGTTGAAGGGACATGAGGACTCGAAACGTCAACTCTTTTCTTCTCCGCCGATGCTGCCAGACCTGCTGAGTTTTTCCAGGTAATTCTGTTTTTGTTTTTAACTTAATTTAGACCTCTCCAACAAAGAGGACAGCAGAGCGGGCAGTGTAAATAAATACTTGCCAATTACAATATATTACACTCCCTCCCAACTTAAAAAAGAAACGTATAAATTAAAACGTAAATTACTAGATGCATGTAATTTCGCAGAAAACAAGGCGACTAAACCAGATCAACATACCTGAAATTTAACAGGTTGGGTTGCAAATTAGGAGCTATTGGAATCACAACCAAAACATTTATCACCAATACTACCAGAGTAATTTACATGTAAAAAAAAAAGTTTTCCCTAACACCAGTATGTGTTTAGCAAATATATAATTTGATAAGAAATAATGAAAAGAACAATTTCCTTCTTTTCTCCTACATACTTTGATTTAATCTATTTGGCTTCTCTTTCTGTCTGAGTATCTCCTTCCATTTAGCTTCACTCTGCTCTCTCAACATCTCCGTATTTGTTAACTCAACTTTGATTTTGACCACCAATTCCACTCAATGGTTGGGATTGTGACAGTGATTAGTTTGTCTTCATCAAAGACCCTGACACACATTGTTCTACCAGTGGATTCTGTGATATTGGAAATAATTCATTTGTTTGTGACTTTTACTTTCTTTCTGGCTTTCAATTGGGATTGATTGTAAGAAGGATTTGGACTAAAGGAGATTTGTCATGATCTCCTTTCATCAGATTTCCTCTTTCAAGCAAATTATTTACTGACAGTCTTTTTCCAATCTTCACTAGATATGTCTTTTTTACAACAACTCCAATCACATACTTCTCCTTATCACCTCAATGGGTATTCACCATGACCTTCTGACCAGCACTGAACTCTCTAAGTTTTGTGCCTCGTGTCTCATGACCCGTCTTCAATTTGTCTTGGCTTTGCTTTTCTCTTGATTTGCTATTGATATCAGGCTTAAGCAAACTAAACCTTGCCTTGGGAGCATGTTTAAACACTAACTCACCAGGTGGGCAACCTGTTGTAGGGTGTGGGGCTATTCTGTAAGAGAATAGAAAATGATCTAGTCTGTGTTGAAGTGTAACATGGAACTTACTGCCTAGCTTGTCACTTAGCAAATAGTTCTGCAAAGGTCTCTACAAAATCTGTACACTTCTTTCTGCAATACCATTCAATGCTGGGTGGTATTAGAGACAACTTTTCACCAACTCTTCAATATCTCCTTCTAACTTTGGATACCAAAAATAGCTTTTTGCTTATGTTTTCATATGGACACTAATTAGTCTACACTAAGACTGCATTCTTACTCAGATTTTAAATTATTCCGACGCACAGTGGCAGCTGGGTGTACCATCTACAAGATGCACTGCAGCAGCTCATCAAAGCTGCTTCCAAATTATTCTGAGGTAAACTGTGGACCATTAGCTAACACCAACACCACTGGCAACCTATAAACTGTAAACCACCTTCTCAAAACCTCAATGGTTTTGACACTTGTGGTATTGTGGCATAGACTTAACATCTATCCACTTGCCACAGCTATCGGCCAAAACAAGACACTCTTTCCCTTCCATTTCAAAAGAAGTTGACTTATACTCGTTCCCACAATTTTCTTGTGTTTGACTATGGAATGAAAGCAACCTTGGTTAGATCATTTCTCATTCTGAGACACACTTGACAACTTTTCACCAACTCTTCAATATCTCCTTCTAACTTTGGATACCAAAAATAGCTTTTTGCTTATGTTTTCATATGGACAATCCCTGTGTGTTCTTGATGAAGTTCGTCTAACAAGTTCTCCCTCACATTTGGCTGAATAGTGACTCTTAAATCCCATTGCTGACACCCTTGATCTACACTCAGTTCATTTCCACATGTGAAGTACTCCTGCAGTTTCTCATCATCACACTTTTTAGGTCAGCCACTTTACTGAGCACCACACCTTTGGGAGTTTCTTCACTAATTTCTCTGACAGACACTGGCATGTCGTTTGCATATGTAAAATAATTCACAGATAACTCAGTGAATAGAAATGAATCAGTATTCACCACCATGCCACCATGAAGCAACACTTATGCTTTTTAGCTTTGATGCCACACTCCTGAAGTTGACCTAGGACTTTTTTCAACCTTACAATGTATCATTTCTCTGTCTTATTCGTAATTAGAAAGTCACACTTTTTTCACCCCACTCAACACCTGATCCATGGCACTTTGGAACATTGTGGGTGCAGTAGCAATTATAACATTTCGTACTGGCACAACACTTTGTGTGTCTGAATGGTAAGCAGTCCTTGTTTTTGTCAGTTAATTTTAATTGCAAATATGCATTTGACAAATCTATGAACACTTTTCCATTTGTTAAATTAGAAAACAAATGTGTACTGGTAGGCAGTGGGTAAGTATTCAATCATCTTATTTACCATTTGTTTATAATTGCCACAATCCGAACAGACCTGTCTGCTTTTTGAACTACCACAATGGGTGCTGCCCATTCACTGGTCTTCACATTCTTAACTGCCTCAGTTCTTTCTTATCTATTCAGCCCTTTACTTACCATCTTAAACATTCACGCCCTCTACCACCGACGCACCGTGGCAGCTGAGTGTACCATTTACAAGATGCACTGCAGCTCCTTCCAAATTCACAACCTCCACCACCTCGAAGGACAAGGGCAGCAGATGCACGGGAACACCACCACCTGCAGATGCCCCTTCAAGCCACACATGATGCTGATTTGGAATTATATCACCATTCTTTCACTGTTGCTGTGTCAAAATCCTGGAACTCCCTTCCTAATAGCACCGTGCATGCAGAAAACCCTGGAGTAAGGGCAGCACATCGGTCAGTGACTCTTTAATCCAACCATTGTATTTCCATCCAGCTTCTGGGTATCCCAACCAACTAGTGATGATTAGAAAGGCTGGTTGTAGTCACCAGGATTGGATCAGATGCAGCTGAAGATACTGGGGGAAGAAAGGATGGAAATTGTAGACGTATGGACCATAATATTCCAATCCGCCTTAAATACAGGGTGGTGCCAGAGGACTGGATAATTGCAAATGTTGCACCAGGGCCTGGGAGAGACGGTGCAGACTGTGCCAAATATCATGGCCCAGGACTAAGGGGGTGTGATGTTTGTGTTTAATGTTTATGTTTTCTTGTAAAAGGCCATTTTAGTTAAAAAGAAGTGCAATATATAAAAAAAAACTGACAGTAGGATGTGCTAAGTCCCTTTCATGTAGAATAAGGAATAAAGGATCCTTCTGTATTTTACACAGGAAGCTGGGGTTTGGAAGCAGATATCTGTGTGTGTGTGTGTGTGTGTGTATTCTTAATTGTTAACAAGTGACAAAACACTTCAAATGGCAACAAAGATGGGATCACCATTATTAGGGGATTTAGAGGCTTTTGATCCAGCCACTATGGACTTTGTAGGTTAATCGAGCAAATGGAACAGATTTTCATTGCGAATGAGATTGAAGAGGAAAAGCAGGCCTCAGTTTTCTTACAGTCATCGGAATGAAAAATTTCACTTTACTGAGAAATCTCAATGCTCCTGAGAAGTCACAGATAAAAGCTTTAAAGAACTTGTGGACATTTTGAAAAAACGCCTCGATTCCGGACCAGCAATTATTGCCGAGAGATTCAAGTTTCACCAAAGAAAACAGCATGAGTCAGTTTCCCAGCTCCTGACTGAATTGAGGAAATGAATGTAACACTGTGACTTTAAAGGTTGCCTGCAAGAAGTGTTGCGTGATTGCTTGGTTTATCAACTAATGATGAAAGAATTCAGCGTAGGTGGTTAGTGGAGCACGAGATGACACTGAAGAAACTGTTTGATTTCGCACAAAGCATAGAAATGGCTTAGAAACAAGCCGGAGATTTGAAAGTGCATTCTAACAATGCCTAAGTTAAATAGTAAAGTGAGGGTATACTTGCTTTCAAACATGTTACTGCTGTAATTTAAAAGGGCATGTGGCAGAAGCCTGTAAATGGAAAACCACAGATTGTCGCTACTGTGGGGAAAAAAAGGACACCTACAGCGTGCATGTAGATTAAAGGCTGATCACAGCAGTAAAGAAAAGAACATCACAAGGGGCACACAGACAAGTCATGCTTGAAAATAAACAGGCGCCTGAATTTTCCAGTTGGTGGGTGGGCACAGCAGGAGTGGGCAGGGGTGGTTGTGGAGACACCCACTGCCCGTGAATAGCTCCGCACTGCCATTTTATGCGGGCAGGCCAAGTAAGGTCTGCCCAGCATAAGACGTGAGCGGTAGTGCAGCGCTACCTGTGCGGGCAGTGGGAGGATGTGAGAGTCAGGGCCAGTGGTCTTTCACGCATGTGTAAGAGCACGGGAGCTGCCTCAGGGAGACTGAAGCGCTTTTGAAATAAGTAAATAAATGGGGAAAAAAAAACTAATTAAACATGTCCCATTTCAGGTGACTGTTTCACATGAAATGGGACATGTCTTTATATTTCAGTAAACATTTTTGTTTGATTTGTAAAACCTCGTGGCACGCGTGGATGAGGCTTCCTAAAACACGTAGGGGCCGCTTGGCCTTTTCACCTGACCGCCAACAGTAAGGTTGGATGGGCAGCGTAAAGTTGACCTTAATTATTTCCTTAATGGCCTTAACAGGTCTATCAGTTATCGGCGGGCTCGCAGCCGACTCTGGCATGTGCCCGCCAAGCGAAACATCGCAAGACAGTGCAATGACATTGGGGGTGCATGCCCGGCGTCACCCCATGTCATTTCACACGTTGCGCCCGCCCCACATGCCAACTGCAAAATTCAGGCCAGGAAGTTTAAAAAGATGCATTAGTTGGAAACAAGGTACAAAAGTAATGTGAATCCAGACGAGACAGAAAGTGCATCTAGCAACGATAATGCAGAAGAGCAATCGTATTGCATTCAATCTGATCTGAAACTAGATGAAGGACTAAATAGTAAAATGGCTGAAGTGGGGGTTGACAGTGGAGCATCTGTTTCTATTGCTTCAGAGAGGACAAGGGAGAAAGTTTTCAAGAAATGCCTATTGGAGAAAACCCTCCTCCAGTTTAGCACCTACACTGGTGAGCCTGTGAATATACTTGGAAAAATGTCTGTTCAAGCTAAATATGGAGATCAAATAGCAAGGTTGCCACTTATCATTGCGAAAAGGGATGGTCCATCGCTTAAGGGCAGGAACTGGCTAAAAGAAATTTGGCCAGACTGGAATAAAATAAATAAAGTGCATTGTAAACCCATGTTGCAGTCCTTGTTCGATAAGCATACTGAAGTCTTCAAAGAAGGTCTTGGAGTTATTGAAGACATTGAAGCCAAACTTGCTGTGAAGGTCGAAGCCTCTCTAATGTTCTTCAAATCACGTTCAGTCCCTTACTTAATGCGACTTAAAATCAAGCAGGAAATAGGACAACTTGAAAACTTTCAGATAATTGAGGAAGTTGATTATGCAAAGTGGGCAGCTACAGCAGTCCCAGTAGTGAAGGATGACTGGTTGATCAGAATATGTGGTGACTATAAAATCATTATTAATCCTTCCCTGGGAGTCTATCAGCACCCACTAATGAAAATTGAGGACCTGTTCACTGCTCTGAATGGAGGTGAATTATTCGCAAAGCTTGACCTATTCATGGCATATTTGCAAATGCAGCTGAGTGAAGATTCCAGGAAGTATACAACCATCATAAGACCATAAGACATAGGAGCAGAAATTAGGCCATTCGGCCCATCGAGTCTGCTCCGCCATTCAATCATGGCTGATGAGTTTCTCAACCCCATTCTCCCACCTACTCCCCGTAACCTTTGATCCCCTTACCTATCAAGAACCTATCTATCTCGGTCTTAAATACACTCAATGACCTGGCCTCCACAGCCTTCTGTGGCAATGAATTCCATAGATTCACCACTCTCTGGCTAAAGAAGTTTCTCCTCATCTCTGTTCTAAAAGGTCTTCCCTTTACTCTGAGGCTGTGCCCTCGGGTTCTAGTGTCTCCTACTAATGGAAACATCTTCCCCACGTTCACTCTATCCAGGCCTTTCAGTATTCTGTAAGTTTCAATCAGATCCCCCCTCATCCTTCTAAACTCCATCAAGTATAGACCCAGAGTCCTCAAACATTCTCATATGTTAAGCCTTTCATTCCTGGGATCATTCTTGTGAACCTCCTCTGGACCCTCTCCAGGGCCAGCACATCCTTCCTGAGATACGGGGCCCAAAATTGCTCATAATATTCTAAATGTGGTCTGACCAGAGCCTTATAAAGCCTCAGCAGCACATCCCTGCTTTTATATTCTAGTCCTCTCAAAATAAATGCCAACATTACATTTGCCTTCCTAACTATCGACTCAACCTGCAAGTTAACATTAAGAGAATCCTGGATTAGGACTCCCAAGTCCCTTTGCACTCCAGATTTCTGAATTCTCTCCCCATTTAGAAAACAGTCTATGCCTCTATTCTTCCTACCAAAGTGCATGACCTCACACTTCCCTACGTCCTATTCCATCTGCCACTTCTTTGCCCATTCTCCTACCCTGTCCAAATCCTTCTGCAGCCTCCCCGCCTCCTCAATACTACCTGTCCCTCCACCTATCTTTGTATCATCTGCAAACTTAGCCAGGATGCCCTCAGCTCCTTCATCTAGATCATTAATGTATAAAGTGAAAAGTTGTGGTCCCAACACTGACCCCTGCGGAACTCCACCAGTCACCGGCCGCCATCCTGAGAAGGACCCCCTTATCCCCACTCTCTGCCCCCTGCCAGACAGCCAATCTTCTATCCATGCTAGTACCTTGCCTCTAACACCATGGGCTCTTATCTTACTGAGCAGCCTCCTGTGCGGCACCTTGTCAAAGGCCTTCTGGAAGTCCAAGTAGATAACATCCATTGGCTCTCCTTTGTCTAACCTACTTGTTACCTCCTCAAAGAATTCTAACAGATTTGTCAGGCATGACCTCCCCTTGATGAAACCATGCTGAGTTTGCCCGATTTTACCATGCACTTCCAAGTATTCTGAAATCTCATCCTTAATAATGGACTCTAAAATCTTACCAACAACCGAGGTCAGGCTAATCGGCCTGTAATTTCCCGTCTTTTGCCTCACTCCCTTCTTAAACAGGGGGGTTACATTAGCGATTTTCCAGTCCTCTGGGACCCTCCCTGACTCCAATGATTCCTGAAAGATCACCACTAACGCCTCCACTATCTCTTCAGCTATCTCCTTCAGAACTCTGGGGTGTAATCCATCTGGTCCAGGTGATTTATCCACCTTCAGACCTTTCAGTTTTCCTAGCACCTTCTCCTTGGTAATGGCCACCATACTCACCTCTGCCCCGACTCTCTTGAACTTTGGGGATGTTACTCATGTCTTCCACCGTGAAGACTGACGCAAAGTACCTATTCAGTTCCTCCACCATTTCTTCGTTCCCCACTACTACTTCTCCAGTGTCATTTTCCAGTGGCCCAATGTCCACTTTTGCCTCTCTCTTACCTTTTATATATCTAAAAAAACTCTTGCAATCTTCTTTTACATTACTGGCTAGTTTACCCTCATATTTAATCTTCTCCTTCCTTATTTCTTTTTTAGTTATCCTCTGTTGGTCTTTGTAGGCTTCCCAAACCCCTGGTTTCCCACTGCTCTTCGCCACATTGTATGCTTTCTCTTTAGCTTTTATGCTGTCCCTGACTTCCCTTGTCAGCCATGGTTGCCTCATCCTCCCTTTAGTATGCTTCTTCATAGGGATGAATTTTTGCTGTGTCTCCCAAATTACTCCCAGAAACTCCTGCCATTGCTGTTCCACTGTCTTTCCTGCTAGGCTCATCTCCCAGTCAATTCTGGCCAGCTCCTCCCTCATGCCTCTGTAGTTGCCTTTATTCAACTGTAATACCGTTACATCACTTTCCAGCTTTTTCCTCTCAAATTGCAGGGTAAATTCTATCATATTATGGTCACTCCCTCCTAAGGGTTCCTTCACCTTAAGCTCCCTTATCAAATCTGCCTCATTACACATCACTAAATCGAGAATTGCCTGTTCCCTAGTGGCTCCACCACAAGCTGCTCCAAAAAGCCATCTCGTAGACATTCCACAAATTCCTTTTCTTGGGATCCACTACCAACCTGATTTTCCCAGTCTACCTGCATATTGAAATCCCCCATGATCACTGGAACCTTGCCTTTCTTACACGCCTTTTCTATCTCCTGGTGTATCTTGTGCCCCACATCCTGACTACTGTTCGGAGGCCTGTACATAACTCCCATTATGGTTTTTTTACCTTTGCAATTCCTCAACTCTACCCACACAGATTCTACATCATCTGACCCTACATCATTTCTTGTGATCGATTTAATTTCATTTCTTACTAACAAAGCAACCACACCCCCTCTGCCAACCTGCCTATCTTTTCGATAGGATGTATATCCTTGGATATTGAGCTCCCAGTCCTGATCCCCTTGCAGCCATGTCTCCGTGATGCCCACCACATCATACCTGCCAATTTCAATCTGCGCCACAAGCTCATTTACCTTATTTTGTATCCTGCGTGCATTCAGATATAACACCTTCAGTCCTGTATTTCCCGGCCCCTTTCTCATTGTTGTCCCTTTATCTGATGTGCTTGAAGTTAGATTCCTAGCCCTTTCCAAACACTCTGTCCTATTTTGTGTTCTGGGGACTTTAATAGCTTCTCCTGGGCTCTCCTTTCTTTTCAGTTTTTTCATAATTTTCCATAAAGTTGAATCCACCACCCCCCCCACCACACGCTAACCTGCTGCTTTGTTTCCCATTAGTCATACTTCTTGGAGTTTTACCCTTCCCTGCACCCCCCCCAAACTTTCTAGTTTAAAGTCCTATTGACCACCCTATTTACCCTTTTTGCTAGAACATTGTTCCCAGATCGCTTCAGGTGGAGACCTTCCCAATACTGTTCCAATACTGATGCCAGTGCCCCATGAAATGGAACCCCTCTTTCCCACACCACTCCTTTAGCCACATGTTTACTTCCCTTATTCTCACGTCCCTATGCCAATTTGCACGTGGCTCGGGTAGTAATCCGGAGATTATAACCCTTGAGGACCTGTTCTTTAATTTAGTTCCTAGTTCCTGATAATCCCCAAACAGGTCCTCTTTCCTACTCTTACCTATGTTATTTGTCCCGACATGGACCACAACAACTGGATCCTCTCCCTTCCTCTCCAATATCCTTTCAGGCCGGTCAGAGATGTCCCTCACCCTGGCACTGGGCAGGCAACATACCATGCGGGACTCTCAATCCTGCTTACAAAGGAAGCTATCAATTCCTCTAATTATAGAATCCCCTACAACTACCGCTTGTCTTTTTGCTCCCCTCTCTTGAATGGCCTCCTGTGCCACAGTGCCGTGGTCAGCTGGCTCATCCTCCTTACAGCCCTGTTCCTCACCCACACAGGGAGCAAGTACCTCGTACCTGTTGGACAAGGTCAAGAGCTGAGGCTCCTCTGTTCCTGAACACAAGATCCCTCTACCTGCCTCACTTGCAGTCACACCCTGCTGACCCTGACCACTGACCGGACTTGAGGTACTTAACCTACCGGGTATGACCGCCTCCTGATACAAAGCGTCCAGGTAACTCTACCCCTCCCGGATGTGCCGCAGCGTCTGGAGCTTGGACTCCAGCTCATCCATTCTGAGCCGGAGTTCCTCCAGCAACCAACACTTGCTGCAGATGTTGTCGCTGCGGCTCTCAATGGGATCTGCCAGCTCCCACATCATGCAGCTACAGCACATCACCTGCCCAGCCATATCTACTTAGATAATTAATTTATTCATTAGCTTAGCAGTTTTTTTTCAAATTTGGTGCAGATTTCCTACCAACCAATCAGGTCACAGCTTTTCTGTGATGTCACTTTTTCAGTTTTGACTTCAGTTACTCTGTGCCCTAAGGTCCCCAATCCGGTCCTCCTCCCTCCGAGTCTGCTCCCTAGAGACAAGGCTGCAAATCCCCGAGGTAGGCTAGATTTATACTCATCACTCCGGTGCTCCTCCCCTCGAGTCTGCTCCCTGGAGACAAGGCCACAAATCCCCGAGGTAAGCTAGATTTATACTCAGCGCTCCGGTGCTCCTCCCTCCGAGTCTGCTCCCAGGATTACTCACCAATCAGCTGCTTTTTCTTTAAAATCCACTTTCAGAAGAGTGTCCCTCGCAGGTCTGGTGCACTCCTGAAGGTACTGCCTCTTCCTCTTTTTTTTTAGGTTTGAGGAGGAGGGAGGGATGGAAACACTACAGCAATGTAATGTTTGGGGCTATTCTGTTCTTTGACAGTGGGTCCTCCTCAATTCCCTCCTGAGTTGCGGTGTCTGCGGTGACTTCTCCCAGAATGCTTCAGTCACTTCTCACCAGCGCCCTCTGTTGGATGCCCTTCCTCCTGTTGAATGAAAGAGTCCTTCTCCTTGATTCCCTCCTGTATCATGGTGGCTGCGATGACTTCTCCCAGAATGCTTCAGTCACTTCTCACCAGTGCCCTCTGTTGGATGCCCTTCCTCCTGTTGAGCGCAAGAGTCCTTCTCCTTGGTTCCCTCCTGCAACAATGAATTTGTGGTCAATTAAGCTGGTCGTTGACATTTCTACTGTCTGCATGCGTGTGCTAATTTGGTGATTTGACATCCTGAGCTACAAAACTTTGAAACAGTGACTGTATGGGTGCACATCAGATATAAATCTTTTAATCATAAAGGTATTTTCTAACTAAATTTAAAACCAGTTTTTACTGTGGATTTACACAACTAAGTCCTACAATGGCCATTCCACCTCACCTCATCAGCCTCACCACATGCATCTTAAACTAGCAAGATTACCCGTTGAGACAATCAAAGGCGATTAGATAGATGTTAAATTTGGTCAGGATGCTCTGAAAACCTGGGAGAAGTAAAAAAAAAGTGCCATCTGGGTTCAAAGACCTATGATCTTTAATCAGACCCATAGCTGATTTACTGAGACTTACGAATGTTCATCTTTGTAAATAAATGCGAGACTGAGTATGGCTTGGGTCTAGTACTATCTTTCACCAACTGGCTATTTGAATTATAATAAGCTGGGTGTGAAAGCAGTACCTCCACTTCACCTTGTGGGTTTCCCACCTGGTAACATAAATTAACATTAACTCCCAAGAGCTTCACCTACCCTTGAATCTGGAAACGTGTCAGAGAGTTATGTGGGTAATCAATATTCCACTAATGATTGGCAGTGATGACTGGACTAATTTACATTTACTGGAACAATTCAGCCAAAACTGAAGACTAATTAGTCACTTCAGTTATGCATAGTAACATATTAGGGTGGATTTTAGTTATGGGCAAAGTGGGGGAGAACGGTGAGCACTGTTGGGTTCTAGTGGCTTCACCACATAGTTGAGTGGGAAATGTTCTCCTAAGCAGTGAGGGACAATAAGGGGGCAGGGAAGGAAGTAACAGGCGGACCAGCACTGCTCCTCCTCCTCTCTTTCCACAAAAAGCTGGCCTCTTTATGAGTAGTCGGCAGCTGGTGAGGCCACTCAATGCTTGGTACCAATAGGCATGATGTGCAGTCCACCCTTTGGTATCTCAAAATTGTATCAGGGTTCCATTGTAACTCATAGGACCTAATAAGCATCTTGGAATGAGGGCCCTGCCTGAGAAAGGTGGGCACGTTGGTCACCCATGCAGAGGCCCTCTGGAAAATTGTGGCAGGCAGAGATAGAGCAGAAATAGAACTCTTCTAGAGGAGACTGCTGCTGTACAGTTGATCAGATAATCACCAACACAGAGCACAACAGTGATTTAATGGAAGAGTGAAAACAAGCACCAAATGGGTGCTCTGCTAATAAAACACATTCATTTGTAATTTTGATCCTAATGGCTTATTACCATAATTTGAAGTTCATAATTTGAACTTGTCTGGAGGCGTTAAAACTAGGGTGACCGAATTTTCAAAAGTCAAAAACCGGACCACATTGAAAAGCCAAAGGAAGGTGGGACTCTGTGATGATTGACATGTTGGGCAACCAATGGCAAGTGTCTGGGGGTGGGGCAATTGAAGATGGGCGGTCATGTGATGACATCTCCCAGAATATGTCCAGCTAGAGTTAGTAACCCTATCCCGTTGATTATTTAAAAGGCATCATCAGCAATAGAATTGTCGGTACCATAAGGCAGTGATAACTCCCTTGGAGACGTCAAGGGTGTGGGGAGGTGGGGGATACAGTTCTGCTGCATGCAATGTCATGTGATGTGATGGGTGTTTACAGGAAGAAGGATTAAATTTCACACAGACTTTCTCCACTCAGGCCCTATTTATATTTGATAAAATGAGAAAAGGCGAAATCCAGGACATTTGAAGTATTTTTAGGAAATTGTTGGGATATTGGGACATTTAATGAAAAACTGAGACTGTCTGGTCACTCTAGTTAAAACAGACATCTGCAGGTTTAGCATTTAAGTGCTTATTAAATGCAATTTTGGTGCAGCAGTGGATGAGGGCTCTAAGTATCCACTTCTGCTGAAGGTGCAAAGCAGGTACTTAAACCTAGCACAAAGGAAGGTGGTTGTGGTTGTTGGAATTCAGTCATCTCAGCTCCAGGACATCACTGCAGGAGCTCCTCAGGATAGTGTCCTCAGCCCAACCATCTTCAGCTGCTTCGCCAATGTTCGCTGATGATTGCACAATGTTCAGCACCATTCGCGACTCCTCAGGTACTGAAGCAGTCTATGTCCAAATGCAGCAAGACCTGGACAATATCCAGGCTTGGGCTGACAAGGGGCAAGTAACATTCATGCCACACAAGTGCCAGGCAATGACCATCTCCAACAAGAGAGAATCCAACCATCACCCCTTGATGTTCAATGGCATTACCATCACTGAATCCCCCACTATCAACATCCTGGGGGTTACCATTGACCAGAAACTGAACTGGACTAGCCAAATAAATACTGTGGCTACAAGGACAGGTCAGAGTCTAGGAATCATGCGATGAATTACTCGCCTCCTGACTCCCCAGAGCCTGTCCACCATCTAAAAGACACAAGTCAGGAGTGTGATGGAATACTCCTCACTTGCCTGGATGAGTGTAGCTCCAACAACACTGAAGAAGCTGGACACCATCCAGGACAAAGCAGCTTGCTTGATTGGCACCACATTGACAAATATTCACTCCCTCCGCCACCGACGCAGAGTCACAGCAGTGTGTACCATCTACAAGATGCAGTGCAGGAATTCACCAAGGATCCTTCAACAGCACCTTCCAAACCCACGACCACTACCATCTAGAAGGAAAAGGGCAGTTAATAGATGGGAAAACCACCACTTAGAAATTCTCCTCAAAGTCACTCAACATCCTGACTTGGAAATATATCACTGTCCCTTCACCGTCACTGGGTCAAAATCCTGGAACTCCCTTCCTAACAGCACTGTGGGTGTACCTACACCACATGGACTGCAGCGGTTCAAGAAGGCAGCTCACCACCACCTTCTCAAGGGCAACGGGGATGGGCAATAAATATTGACCCAGCCAGCGAAGCCCACATCCCATGAATGAATAAAAAAAAGGGTGCAAAATGGGATACTGAAAGACAGTAGCATATTCCAAGATGGCTGATAGATCAAGGGTGAGGCTGCACAGATTTGTGGATGCAGCGCTTGAGATCCTGCTGGGTAAGGTGCAGAGGAGAAGGGATGTCTTATATCAGCAGTGGGGGGGGGAGGAGATTGCCTCGCCCTCTTGTCCCTCCATCCTGCAGCAGCTGATGCAACTCTGCTTGGCCTCATCTTCTCCTCCCATTCCTGCTGCAGATCAAGATAGAGCCCTAGCAAGATGCCAATGACCCAGTACTCTCTGTCTCCTGATGACTCCTATAAAACATTTCAGCTTAAGACCCAATCTTGGCCAGCTCAGAGGCACTTTAGTACCTGGAGTATCTGGGCGATACACCTCTTCCCCACCTTCTTTCAGAAGGAAAGCCACGCTTTTCTCCACTAATAGATTCTCCCAATTTCCTACTGGTGTTACACTCTCCATTCATTTACTTCACCCCTGCCCACCATAGGTGCCTCATTCAGCTCCTGCATGCTACCCACTTTCACCACAAGCATCACAATCTCTTGTACTCAAGCAATCGAACTTCACTCTTAATACTCCAAGGGCACATATCTGCATCCATCCGTTGTGGATTGGCACTACCGTGTAGTCACAAAACCAGCCTGCTTTCTGCCTAACTGTCAGGAGTTTTGATCATTGAGCTTCCCAGTTAAGCAAAACTTTTCCTTTTCTGAAACGACCAGAGCAGAATCTTCAATCTAAGTATTTTGTTTCATTGGTGATTGTACCATATTGTGATACCAGGTTTGGGGACAGGCAAAAAAATCCATCAGAAGAAAAGAGTTGACGTTTCGAGTCCTCATGACCCTTCGACAGAAGAGTTCTGTCGAAGGGTCATGAGGACTCGAAACGTCAACTCTTTTCTTCTCCGCCGATGCTGCCAGACCTGCTGAGTTTTTCCAGGTAATTCTGTTTTTGTTTTTGTTTTGGATTTCCAGCATCCGCAGTTTTTTTGTTTTTAAAAAAATCCATCTCCTGTCAGTCATGCCAAGAACAAGCCTAAATAGATATGGCTTCCCGTGGATTTTAAGGATATTCAATTCTATCAGGGAATCAGCAGCAAGCGAATGTTTTCGGGAATTCAATTTTGAGCCACAAATAACATTTAATATTTTTTCAAATCTTCATCAAATCGTTACAGATCTCAGATAATGTGGAGGATGATGCGGAAGAAATATTCATACTATATTTCAGTTCTATGGGCTGCATCTTCCGGTCAGTGGGAGGGGATGGGGCCTGCTCACCAACGTGTAAAATGACGTGGGGTGACGTTGGGCGTGCATCCCGAAGTCACCGTGCATCATTTAGATTTTTCAGGTCAGCGGGCATCAATGACCACTTAAGGCCTTTAAAGAAGTAATTAAAACACTTAATGGACCTGCCCATCCAAGGACAGGCGAAGAGCCCAGGCGGCCTTCAGAAACAACATGAAACCTCATCCACAGGCAGATCAGGGAGATCTGTGCGCTCTTTTGCGCCTTAATTGGCCCGCCCATGTAAAATGGCGGCATGTCCCCAAACGGGGGTGCCGATTGGGAACCCACCCGACCACGCCCGCTCCTGTACATGCCCCCCCCACCCAACCCCGACGGGGGGAAAATCCTGCCCTATATGTTTCATTATATCCACATTAAGCCATAACATGGTATCATTTTAAATCATTTACATGCAAGGTGCAACATAATGTCAAGTCAAATATGCGCAAGACAATCTTTTAACTTTAAAATGGGGTTAAGCAAAAGACATAGATGCATTTACAATAATTAAGACATGTTTAGATCTGGATATTACTTGCACTAATGTCTCATCATGATAATTTATGTGTTATATCTCTGAATTTTAAAAATTCTGGTCACGTTTGTTGTTTCATAACAAACAGAATAATCTTCTCTTGACTGGAATTGATATGTCCAATGCAAGTAATGTATTGATCCATCCAGTTTATTTATTTCTGCTTGTGGCAGACTTATTAATATTCTGACATGATGCTGTTAATGATTATCTCTATATAATCTTTTCTGCAATAATTGCATATATAAAGCTGGCTGACAACCTGGTGATTAGATAAATAATATTTCATAGCAAGTTAAATGAGACCATTAGAGATCTATTATTAAATATCTTAGAAAAGGGATCAAAGCAGTGAATGAAAAGGCAGCTATGGTCATTTTTCAAGACTCTGTTCCTTGGGTGGAGCCTCGTTGGAGGGGAAAGTAGGCTAGAGGTGGTACCATAACATTAGAATTTTACATTCTTCTGATTTTTATTTCTATTGACTGCAAATGGGCTGCTGACTCATTATTACTTGTAGACACGAGTTACTGACCCATAATTTGCTGTCAAAATAACGGTGAGGTTGGTGGCACTTGCTGTTATTTATGGCCGAATGCCAACAACTTCAGGCAAGGGGCAGATGTAAGGTTAAACATGAAAATCCATAAGTTGTTGCTCAAGTTGCACTCTGCAAGCATTAGCTTGACAAAGATGGCATCTCATTGTCTGCTTTACCAATTTCATGCATTGAATTATCTGAGATTGCTGCATTTGTGTGATGAGTTCAAACTAACCTTGTCATAGAAAGTTAAGTCTTATCCAATTCAGTCTAAGTACATTATTTACGATGTGACAAGTATTAATTACTGCCAATCAATCCCTCCAATACTGAAAATTACAAGTGTGACATCTCATCCTGCAAGTTTCAATTGCTGTTGGAGATTTTGAAAATGTAAAATAGAATTTTCCTTTTTTTTCTATTTGGTTTCTCCTTTCACTCTTAATCCAATCTTAGCTTTTCATGCTATTTTTCTTTCTGCACCTGGTTTGGTATTCAATTCACCCACACTAATTTACACTTCCTTCACAGGTCTTGCATTGTTACTATCACAATTCTTCAATTGATTGGTTAAGGGATACATGGCTGCTTGCCCTTTTCACTCATATTCCAGATGCCTGGTTGCCCTCACTGCAGCATTATTAGCTTGTACTTTCAGCAACTTGCCATGCAAAAATGTTGCAAAACTTACATGCAACAAGGCCCATAATTTGCTGGGGGAGTGAATCTAATGGAGTAAGTGGGGCAGTGTTGCATAATTCATTACTTTTATATCATTGCACGAAGATAAGTTTATCAAATTCAATCTCAACTGTTGCTTTGCATATTCACCTTACTGTTTAATAAAGCAGATTAATATTTCATATCAAGCATTGCTTCACTTAGTGAAAATTTGACCTATCATCAGAGAGATTGAAAAACTATGCATACAGAAGGCATGAATATCAGGTCTAGTTCATTACTGATAATTGTTAATCTTTACACATTTACAAAGGATACTTTCATCCTGGTAGAAATAGAGCCGTGTGAGTCAGTTCCCTTTAAAGCATGTATTTAAGGGAGTGGCAGAGATGCCTGAACTTGAAAAGGTACACCCAGCTGATGTAAGTTCAGAACAGTGCACAAATTGATTTCAAACTCACCATGTTCAATAGTCCCTAGAAGCTCCCTCATGTTTATACACCACACTTGGGTCAGTTAAAAGAAGGAACTCAGATTGGTTTTACCACATTAAATTGTATAATAAACTAAGTAAGGAAGCAATTTGAATCACCTTAAGAAACATGCGCTCCTCAGTTTTTCTCTGCTGTTTTCCCAGTCTGAGCATCATTAATATTCAGGCCTCTTTACAGAGCTCCCTGATCTGCTTTTACTGTTTATTTTTATTTCCTCTTTAGATCTATAACAGCAGCTAATACTTACTTTCTTGCCTTTAATCTGTATTTAATCTTCATTGTTGCATTGTAATCTTCCACTCAATAACCTAGTGTAGTTCTGATCGCCTGTTTTTTTCTCCCAGATGTACATTTTCAATTCGAAAAACTTACATAATCCTTGAATTAATATAAACATTCTCCTCTATACATGCATTCATTATCTAACTCGTTTTATCTCGGCATTACTGTACCTCATATCATAGAATCATACAGCACAGAAGGAAGCTATTAAACCTATCGTGCCTGTACAGCTTTTTGAAAGAGCTATCCAATTAATTCCACTGCACTGCTTTCTCCAGATAGCCCCGCAAATACTTCCATCGCAAGTATGCACCCAATTCCCTTCTGAAACTTACTATTAAATGTGCTTGCATCACTGTTTTAGGCAGTGTGTTCCAGATCATAGCAAAGAAATTCTCATCTTCCTTCCAGTTCTTTTACTGACAAGAGAAAAATTCTGCCCATGGAGTCTGCTTCTCTCTCCAGAGATGCTGCCAGACCTGTTGAGTTTTACCAGCATTTTCTGTTTTTATTTCAGATTTCCAGCAATTCTTAAATTGCGTCATCTGATTACTGACCATCCTGACAGTGATAGTACTCCTTACTTACCCATGCGAATGCTATCATAATTTTGAATGCCCCCCATCAAATCTTAACTTAACTCTCTCTGCTCTAACGAGAGCAATGACGTCTTCCCTAACCGCTCCACATAACTGAAGTCCACCATCCCCTGGTACGAAGATGAAAGCAAAATACTGCAGATGCCGGAAATCTGAAATGGAAACAGAAAATGCTGGTAAAACTCAGCAGGCCTGGGAGCACCCGCGGAGAGAGAGAAGCAAAGTTAATGTTTTGAGTCCACAGGCAGAATTTTTCTCACATTGGGTGGGCGCCCGACCTGAACGAGCGTAAAATGACGCGCGATGATGTCGGGCGAGCGCCCTGATGTCATCGCACACTCGGGCGATATTTCGGTCGGCGGGCTTGTGCGGGACTCAGCAGCGCACCCGCCGACAATGAAGTGGCCTATAAAGGTCCTTAATTGATTAATTAGTTTGAGCTTTTCACTGCCCATCCAACCGTCAGTTGGCAGGCAGACAAAAAGGCCAAGCGGCCTTTGCATTTTAGGCAGAAACCTCATCCGCGGGTGGAATGAGGTGTCGACCAGCGATTTGAAAAAAGAACTTTCAGCGCTCGTATTTAACATGTCCCTGCTCTGGGCCACATGAGGGGAAACGTGTTCATTATTTAAAAAATCTTTATTTTTACTGCTAAACATATTCAGCTCGCTGAGGCAGCTCTGTGCCTCAGGGGGCTTTAACTCTGGGCACCCGCGCACATGACCCTCCTCCCACCCCCGCCCCGGGCAGCGCTGGAGCACGTGTTTCACGCTGGCTGACCGTTAATTGGCCAGCGAGTGTTAAACCGTGGTCAGGGCCTAATCGCAGGTGGCCTCGAGACCACTCCCAGGCCTGCCCACTGTGCCCGCCCAACGAGAGCAAAACTCTGCCCAGAGAGGAGCAGAGATGAGATGCGAAGGACTTTAAACTGTTTAACTCCCGTCTTAAACAGTGTAAAATCCATCACCATATTTCTACCGAGGGTGGGTCTGATCTGAGCCCCCCCACCCTCCCCGCCCCCTGACAAGGCTCAAACCCTCCCCCCCTCCCCCGCCCAGCGATACTGAAGCCCCTAAACCATCCTCCCCTCCGCCAAGGTGCAACACGTCACCAACACCATCCCCCCACCACCCCCCCCCCAGGTCAAACCCCAACCACCACCGGCACCCCCCCAACCCCGACACCCACCTGCCAGGGCCCAACCCTGTACCCACCCCACACCCGACACCCCCCCACCCACCCCACTGCCCGAGCCAAGCCCTGACCTGCCAACCTGCCCCCACCCCACCAAAGCCCAACATGACTCCCCTAACCCCTGCCAAGGCCTGACCCAAATTGAGCTCTCCACCCCGCCCCCCCCAACCCCACCACTCCCCCCCCACCACCAAACCCTATCCACTTACATTATATGTTCACCTTCTCCCTGGCTTGCCAAAGACCTTTAAACCTGGCTGGAGTTAAAAAATTACCAGCTTTACAGCAGCTAGTACCATAACAAAGAGGGCGAGGCCTCCTACCCTCTGATGCAGCAGCGTGAAGGCCTGAGGAGCGTGTTGCCTTGCACAGTCCTTGCCTGGCCTGAGTTGGAGGGTTGGCTGAGACAGGATTGAAAACATTTAAAGGCAAGAAAGTAGGAGCAGAGCGGCAATCCAACCCAACAGGGCCCAACAGGGAATTAGTCCATGAAGCTTGGGGAAGCCTGTTTTAAATTCAGGAACATTTCAACTGGTACGTTTAGAGGATCTTGCCAAATTCAAATGTCACAATGTAATGCTGCAGTAATTGAATATAGGGCCCCGTCTTTAAAAAGTAAGTGACAGCATTGTGTAAGTGTTCACCTGTATCAGGGGGCTTTATCAAGTGGACAAAGTGCTCTTCTGAATTTGAGAAGATGATTTTATTTTGTCACCTGGACACTGTGCTTTCATTGTTACATTGAGTCAAAGTCCAGACATCTGTTGAGCTTTTGAAATAGCTGAGAAGATGCCAAACTCCTTTGACTGGATGTCCATCTGTTCGGCCTTTGGAAAAATAAAGCAACTGGCTGGCCCAGCAGGGGTTGTTTACACCATGGTGGAGGGGAATGTGAGCTTTGTTTGATTGCCTTATGAGCTGCTGATAGGATTACAATGTTTTGACGAGGTTTTTGAATGGCTGTTTGCTTATTTTGAAAGATTTATGAGCACTTGCGAGGAGAGAGATTTTTTCAAAGGGAGTTTAAATGAATAATTGTTTAATTTTAAATATATTTCATGAGCATTTTAAAAACTTCCCTTTGCTATCTTAGGGCTCAGGAGTTTTGTCCATAGTGGATACTTAGTGAGTGGGTATGGAGGGGGCATGGGGTTATGGAGGGTTCATTTGAGAAATGAGGGGTATGGAAGAGGTATGGGAGATATTTTTATTCTTTTATGGGATGTGGGCATCACTGACAATGCCAGCATTTGGTGGCCACCCTTAATTGCCCTTGAGAAGGTTGTACTGAGCTGCCTTCTTGAACTGCTGAAGTCCATGTGGTGTAGGTACACTCACAATGCTAACATGAGAGGGTATTGAGAGGGTTTAAGGATAGGGGTGAGGAGGGAGAGGAATGAGGAGTGTAACAGTCCTGCTTTTGTTCCCACCTCAGGCCAACTCGAGAGGTGGCAACCCTGAACCCAGCTTGCCATCGACCCCCTGGCATGAAAATTACATGCGCATGTGGAACCTTTCAGAATTCGGGAATGCGATGTCTGGCAATGGCCAGACTCCTGAATCCCGAGCCAATGATGAAAATCTGGCCCTTTCTGCTTATTCATAAGGCCCAGGATCCCATGCGGTTTGTTTTAAACAGTTTTAACAATTTGTCTTGCCCCCTTCAAATTGACCTTCCAGATCCTTTTCTATCTTGGCAACTCATTTACCAGCTTCTGCATAACCTCCGTGCAACCCAATTCCCTGCTTTGTCTCTCAGTTGGTTTCATTTATCCATAAAACCAACACCTTCAAAAAGTTATTATTTGATTAACCATCCAGTAACCTCCAAAATCCTTCTCAAGAGCTTTTGCCTTTGCCAATGGTTGATTACTTCCCAGGAAATACAACTCCATACTCCTGCTTTCATTTCCAAACCTACTTATGGGCACTTCCAATGTTTCTTATGCCTTTACTTCCCACACAAACAACAGCCAGCCACTCAGTTCCTATTGTGTGAATTAACTTACCTGCCCTTCACTCAGTTTTCCCAACATTTATTACTGGCAGATAAATAAATCTCCTGGTTAACGATGTTTTTACAACAAACAGAACTATCCACATAACCCCCCAGTTAGTACCCTTCTATCCTTCTAAGCTGTTAGCCTTGGTTCAGTTGGTAGCATGTTTGCCTCTGAATCATGAGGTTCCAGGTTCAAGTTCCACTCCAGGGCTTGAGCACAAAAATCAAAACTGACATTCCAGTGCAGGACTGGAGGGGGTCCTGCACTGCCAGAGCTGCAATTTTATGGATGAAGTGTTAAACTGAGGCTGCAACTGCCTGCCCAGTGGCTGTAAAAGATCCCATGGCTCTGTTTTGAAGAAGAGCAGAACAGTTATCCCTCGTGTCCCTTAATCAACATCACAAAAACAGATTAACTGGTCATTATCACATTGCTGTTCATGGGACCTTGCTGAGGGTAAATTAGGTGAGGTGAGAGTGACTGCCATGGGCATCAAGGTAGCATTTGACTGATTGTGGCATCAAGGAACCCCGGCAAAACTGGACTCAATGTGAATCAGCGGGGACGATCTCCACTGGTTGGAGTCATAACAGGTTCAAAATAAGATGGTTGTGGTTGTTGAACGTCAATCATCTCAGCTCCAGGACAACACGGCAGGAGTTCCTCAGGGTAATGTCCTTGGCCCAACCCTTTTCAGCTGCTTCATCAATGACCTTCCATCCATCATAAGGTCAGAAGTGGGGATGGTCTCTGATGACGGCACAATGTTCAGCACCAATTGCGGCTCTTCAGAGGTACTGAAGCAGTCTGTGTCCATATGCAGCAAGGCCTGGAAAACATTCAGGCTTGGGCTGAAAAGTGGCAAGTAACATTCGCACCACACAAGTGCCAGGCAATGACCATCTCCAACAAGAGATAATCCAACCATCGCCCTTTGATATTCAATGGCATTACCATCACTGAATCCCCCACTATCAACATCCTGGACCAGAAACTGAACTGGACCAGTCATATAAATACTGTGGCTACAAGAGCAGGTCAGAGGCTACCAATTCTGTGCTGAGTAACTCACCTCCTGACCCTCCCAACGTCAGTCCACCATCTAAAAAGCACAAATCAGGTATGTGAGGGAATATTCTCCACTTGCCTGGATGAGTGCAGCTCCCACAATACTCAATAAGTGTGACACCATCCAGGACAAAGCAGCCTTTTGATATGAACTCTATTCAGCACCTCTCTCTACCACCAATGCACTGTGGCAGCAGCATGTACCATCTACAACAGGCACTCACCAAGGCTCCTTCGACAGCACCTTCCAAACCTGTGACCTCTACCACCTAGAAGAACAGGGCCAGTAGCTACATGGGAACACCACCACCTACAATTTCCCCTCCAAGCCACAGACCATCCTGACTTGGAAATATATCACTGTTCCTTCAATGTTGCTTGGTTAAAATCCTGGAACTCCCTTCCTAACAGCACTGTGGGTGTACCTACACCACAGGGACTGTAGTGGTTCAAGAAGGCAGCTCACCACCACCTTCTCAAGGGCAATTAGGGATGGGCAATAACTGCTGGCCCAGCCAATGAAGCCCGCATCCCACAAAAGAGTATTTTAAAATCTGCCATGTTTCCTACATTATAACATTGACTATGCTTCAAAAAGTGCTTCATTGGCTGTTAAGCACTTTGAAATGTCCGGTAGTAGTGAAAAGCGCTACATAAATATAAGTCTTTCTTTTTATATTCCTTGGTTTCACCTTCCTCACACCACTATTTTCTTCCATATTTCCTTATCCTGTAGCCATAAACATGTTAATTAAACACTTTCTCTTTCTTAAACTCTCACCTTCAGCAATAATACAGTGTACTGCACTGTCTTGAACGAGTAGCCTGAGTTACAGCTTGCAATGTTTCACCAATGCTTCACCTCAATGTTATTCAGTCTCTGCCCTCTTTACCCTGCCTTTGATCCCCTACCATTTCTATAATGAGCCCTTTTTGTTGAAATGCTAAACCAAGACCCCATCTGCCTTCTCAGGGGTGGATGTGAAAGGCACTATTCAAAGAAGAATAGTGGAGTTCTCCCCTGACTCCTGCCCAAATTTATCCCTCTACCAACATCACTAAGACAGATTATCTGATCATTGTATCACGCACTGCCATTTGTTGGACCTCACTGTGACTAAATTAGCTATCACTTTTCCTACATGACAACAGTGACTACACTTTAAAGGTACTTCATCGGCTGTCAAGCACTTTGCAACACATTGTGATCATGAAAAGTGCATGTCTTTCTTTAACTCTTCTTGTTGGCCCATCTATTCATCTGTTTAACCTGCTCAGCTCAGCAACAGCACAGTATCATCAATGAATTATTCATGCTCACTGATGCCTCTGTGTGCTTCAACACATCCCAACCTTAACTAGAAGGCATTAGTAACAGGTGTCTTTCAGCAGTCAGCATGCACACCAGAAGATTGTTGGTCATACTGATGGACAAGTGCTTAACGCAGTTCTACAACACTCCTCTGCCCCGACTTTAATGGAAATGAACATGTTTAATTTTAAAGGCTTAAGGCCTCTATTAAAAAAGGGGAGATGTCACACAAATCTGCTGACTGTTCATCTACTAATTTCATCAACAGCAATTTATAGCCAAAGGGGTGTTGTACCAAAATTATTAAATTTAATCATAGGGAATCTGGTTAAATAATAACAAGGTGCTTTGGGGCTACTTTCAGCTTCAGTAATATCTGCAGTGTGATTTGAGAAATCGTGCATCCCCTTTTCTGGCCTTTAATTTTAATAGGCTACAATGTACAATTCCCTGGCTTGTACTCTCAGCAAATGCTAGGATCTCTGAAGTGGGAAATCTCTTCTTAAGCCTACTCCTGTGCAAGTTTAGTCCCATTGGCAAATTTTGAAATTTTCCCCTGTGTTCCAATATCCAGCCAAAAAAAAAAAGCAGTGGTTGTAGCACTGGTCTTTAGGGAACACCACTGTCTAAAATCCTCATGTCTGAAAAACAAGAATTTACCATGACTTGTTTTTTTCTATCCTTAAGCCTTTTTTTTACCCAAGCAGACACGGACCCTCCTATTCCATGAGCCTCAATTTTGTTAGCTAGCTTTTTATGTGGCACGTTATCAAACAATTTCTTAACATATCATAAGCATTCATTGCGTTCCTTTCGCTAACCTCTTTTTCCATCAAAAAATTCAATTAGTTTAGTCGGCACGATCTGCTTTTTACAAATCCATGCTGGCTTTCCTTCATTAACTCAAACCTCCCCATGTACCTGTTTTTTTTCCCCCTGATCATTATTTCTAACACCTTATCAACCACTGATGTTAAACCGAGCAGCCTACCATTGCTAGAAATATCCTTAACAGCTTTTCTTGAATAAGTGTTTCATCCTCTGGCGTTTCCCACATTTTTAGGGAAGATCATGGCAGGTTATTCTGCTATCTCCACCTCCCCTCCTTTTGTACCCTGGGATGCGAGTCATCTGGACCAGCTGACATATCCACTCTGTGCATAGCTAGCCTTTCCAGTACCTCCTGCCTCTCAATTTTCACCGCACCCATCACCTCTACCATCTCCACTGCTACTGATATTTTGTCAGCATCCTCTTCCTTAATAAACACTGTTAGAAAGTACTCATTAAATATTCTAGCTTTGTCCCGTGCCGCTACGTGCGTTTGTGTATGTATGTGAATCCATTCAGAGGCGAGAGCGCTACCAACTCAGCTACAGCTGAAGTGGAATGAGCTGTGGGGGTTGTTGGGGGTGTAGGGGTACCTTCATTGTGTAGGGGTGCGGTTTGCTGGAGCACAGTTTGGAGGGCTGGATGTAGAAGAATTTCTGATGCTCTTGGCCCACCAGCAGTGCTGCAAAGGCTCCTACCTTGGTCCCCGAAGCCGGCCTTGCCTTTCTTCAGCTGCAACGTTTCCTGAGAGTTGGGAAACCTAGAGGCAGGTTTCAAATTTCTTATCATTTGACTCAACCTTTAAGTCAACTGCTTTTGGATGTTAAAGATTCACCCCACTGTTTCTGTAACGAACTGGCCACACAGGCTACATATGCACGAGGAGAAGTGTATATGACACTTTTTTGCACAGGCGCTGCTGACACAATATGAGGTTATTGCACTCATTCACTTATCAACATTTAATACAAGTGAGATGCATAATAATATCCATATAACAGTTCTCACTGGGAATGATTCATACTGTAGACAATATGCATTTTGCTGTTTAAACAATGGCACTTCCTATGCAATGACATGCAGCCATGTCCACTGTTTTCACACATGTTATTAGGCTTACAAAATCTTCACCATGTGCTCCTATTATACGCTGACCTGTGATTCAGTTTATTTCCTTTGTGTCGGAAGGGACTTGGAGCATAAATTTGACCAATCTTCAGGAATTATAGTTGACAAATGACAGAAATATGTCCATAGGTTATTCTTTCTGAAGTCTACGGAATAAGAGGCGTATGTTTGTTTATTTGTGTTTATCTGTCTCTTGATAAAATTATAGTCTCTGGCTTTGCCTAGGGCTTGTGAGTTGATATAGTTAAAGAAGCAATCCTGAATTTCCAATCAATGCAATGTGGCAGGAGACAGTCTCATTACTGACAGCAGCCGCTTGTCACAGAGACCTGTCTAGTGCAGGCAAAAGGATGGCATTCAGGAGCCTAAGATATAATTAAGGAAGTAGGCCCTGACAATCACCTTGGCAACAGCTTGTACCAAGAAGATTCTCTCTCATTGTCATTATGCAACATTTGGAATTATATCACTAGTCAACAATCAAGCAGCATCTTAATATCATCAATGTGAATGGGTTACCTGATGCCGCTTCTCATTAACAAGGATGTACTTCTGAAATCTATACAAAAATGCACTTTTTGCTATCTCTGAAGTATTGGGCTGGATTTTATGGTTCCCTGTTGGGCATGTTTTCGGCAGTGGGTGCGTCTGTCGTGTGGCCAGCCCACTGACTTCTCTCCCATCCCTGACTCAGCCCCCATAAATCGGGGGTGGGTAAGGAAGCTGGTAAGGCTGCCAACCCATAGGCCCATTGAGGCCCTTAACTGCCCAGTTAAGGGGCTAAGTCTGCCTACACTGCCACAATACACTGAGCGACGGAAGGTGGACCAGAGTGGGTAGACCGCTTTCTGACCGGATTTGGTAATGGGCTGAGAAGGAAAAGTGTACCTTCTTTGGGGTGCATTGTGGGAAACCCCCTTCCCCCCAGCAAGTTAGTATACCCCCATTTGTTCATCCCCACTGGCCTTAGAACCCATTCTCCACCACCCCCCACCCCCCCACCCCCCCCCCCCCCCCCCCCCCCCACCTTGCTTCCTCCTGAGGCTCCTTGATTCCCTCTTGTCCAAAACCCCACCCTACCTCTCTCTGGCACCCATGTCCTCTTCTTCCCAGGGACTGCTTTCAGTCCCAGCAGCACCTGCTACTCAGTTCCGGTGCTGCTGGGACTGCTGAGATGTTGGCCAATCTGACTGACCGGCAGATCTCGCAAATCTGATAGGCCTGGCAGCTCTTGAGGGTGGGCCATCTTTCTTTTGAGGGGCGAAAGCCCGACTCTCCTCCAATTAAGGCCACCCTCACTGTGTTATCACTGCGGGGTGGCCTTTTTTTAGGTTGGTCTGTTCACCACTGACTTTTGTAATGGGAGAGCAGCAATCTGCCCACCCCATAAAATTCAGTCCATTAGTAATCTAACTTGTGAAATCTATGATCCTGTGAAGTTGTGTGATCCATTTTGGACAAAGCAACGTCAGTGAGAAAGTATCATCTTGGCTATTATTAACATCCTACATTTGCTAAGAATGCCATTATAACAGACATTAGGAATTTTAGTCAAGTGTGCACTTCCCTCAACTTAGTCTACTGCATTCATTGCTCCCAACGTGGTCTCCTCTACACTGGAGAGACCAAACACAGACTGGGTGACCGCTTTGCAGAACACCTTCAGTATGTCCACAAGCATTATCCAAACCTCCTTGTCACTTGCCATTTCAACACTCCACCCTGCTCTCTTGCCCACATGTCTGTCCTTGGCCTGCTGCATTGTTCTAGTGAAGCTCAACGCAAACTGGAGGAAAAGCACCTCATCTTCCGACTAGGCACTTTACAGCCTTCCGGACTGAATATTGAATTCAACAATTTCAGATCATGAACTCTCCCCTCCATCCCCACCCCTTTTTGATCTCCCTTTTATCTATATTCATTTTTATTTTCAATTTTTATTTATTTTTTTCCACTCATTTTCATTATTACTATTTTTTAGTCATTGTTTTATCTCCAGCTTTTAGCCTATTTTCAACCTTATTTTTCCCACCACTCTCCCCTCCCCAACCCCACCCCCACCAGGGCCATCTGTCACTTTCCAGAGTACTTACCCTGTTCCGGCCATCACATTCTGCTTTCCACTCTTAATGTCACCATTAGCACCTCTTTTAGCCAGTGCCAACACTGTTAACAACCCTTTGACCTTCTGTTTATGACATCTTTTGCAATCTCTCCTTTGCTTCCACCTATCGCTGATAGCTGGCCTTCTATCCAGCTTCACCTGCTCCACCTTCCCTAAACAGTATATATTTCATCACATTTCTGCTTCCCTTTAGCTCTGAATAAGAGTCATACAGACTTGAAACGTTAACTCTGTCTTTCTCTCCACAGATGCTGTCAGACCTGCTGAGTTTTTCCAGCAATTTTTGTTTTTGTTTCAGATTTCCAGCATCCGCAGTATTTTGCCGTTAACAGATATCATTGGCTGAGTAGGATGTGCCAGATCCCCTATTCCTCCTCTCTTGCTTGCCTCATGTGAGGAGAGTTCTGTTTGTGGGGATATTAGTGGGAGAAGCCATGGTGGGTGCTTTCTTTGGCCCTGGAGCACATGGTGAACAAGATAAAGCATCTGCCTATGCATTAAGTTAATGGCCTTACCCCCACATCATGTCTCACGCATTCCTGATGCAATGTTCCATCTCCTCTGTCCCTGGTAATATGTTACTTCAACTGTCCCAAATCCACACTCGATGGCCAAGCTTCCTGACCTCCTCCCACTCAACAACCCTCAGAGTGAATGCTTGGAAGAGGGTCAGCGAGCAGGAGAAGGTCAGGAACCTTGGTCATTAAGTGGGAGGAGGTTGGGAAGGTTGGTCATTGAGTGTGGAATGTCTACGGCTTCAGTTCTGGAATCTCTCTGGCTGACCAATCCTGTCAGGGTGCTTATATGTTCATATGCAGGAGATCATAATGGGACGTAGATTATCTTTAACAGGCCAAGCTTGATATAAATTGTCCTAGATCATTGAGAGGAAAACCATGATACAAATACTCTACATCATCTACATCTACATCAGAAATATTTCCATTTAAGACAGAAAATTTGCATATGAGCCAATAATCAGTGATATAGTAATCTTCACTATACACTCATCGTAGGTTAAGGGCATATATTACTGTGAACAGTGCTAGTGGAAAATCAGTCAATTCTGGCATGTCCTTTTCACAATAAAGAAAGCTAAACAAATATGTAAGGATTGAGCCAGTGCATTTTGTGCTCTGGCAGTTGGGAGTCTGGTTGCTTGTGCTTTAATTGCGGAGACCATGACTAAAAAATTGGTCACATTTCCTTCAATCAGTGCTACAGACATTTCACCGATCAGCAAGAGCCATAGACGTGAAGATAAAAGCCCATAACTCAGAATATTCAGCACACCGAGCAAAAGGGTGAAGAACTGATTCTGATTAGATCAGGATTATACATTATAGGTCTGTCGGTATCATGAATACAATGGAATGGAATGAATGGAAAATTATTCCTGGAATTGAATGCTGCCATTAAGCACCCTATCTAAGGAAAGTGAATAAAAAATAATTTGAGATGCTGGATTTTGATACTCAGATCTTGCTGTGTTCACAAGTTGTCAGCTTGTGCTTGCAATGTAATTAAATTTTGATTGAATTGTTTCCCTTTGACATTCACTGTCATTAAACCATCCATTATGATATTGCATTGAAGAATTAGACAGGATTTTAAGATTCAGTTGAGAAAGAAAGCTCTAAACCTTTGGTTTAATTTGCAGCCATCCCTTTAACGTTACAATTATCACTTTAAAATCGCAGGCTGAGTTTTCTCCCAACCTAGAAAGCCTGCCACAGAATAACACAGCAGTCCTTTGACTATTTTGCTCAGGATCGGGCTGATAACCCTAAAGGGAGTTGCGCAATACACAGCAGTATCAGCTCTCTGCCCGCTCACAGGCTGTGCGATCCTTCACTGAACTTGATACACATGAAAGCAAAAAGAAATGTACGCGAAATAAAATAAACTAAAAAGCACAACACGTAACAATAAGGAGACATCAGTACTATGTATATTTCATGATTGACCTTTGATTGAACTTTACACATCAGTGATGAGAGCAGTGCAGTGGCTGTTAGGTGTGTGAGAGCAGTGCACTGGGTGTTAGGTGTGTGAGAGCAGTGCAGTGGCTGTTAGGTGTGTGAGAGCAGTGCACTGGGTGTTAGGTGTGTGAGAGCAGTGCAATGGGTGTTAGGTGTGTGAGAGCAGTGCACTGGGTGTTAGGTGTGTGAGAGCAGTGCAGTGGGTGTTAGGTGTGTGAGAGCAGTGCAGTGGGTGTTAGGTGTGTGAGAGCAGTGCACTGGGTGTTAGGTGTGTGAGAGCAGTGCAGTGGGTGTTAGGTGTGTGAGAGCAGTGCAGTGGGTGTTAGGTGTGTGAGAGCAGTGCACTGGGTGTTAGGTGTGTGAGAGCAGTGCAGTGGGTGTTAGGTGTGTGAGAGCAGTGCAGTGGGTGTTAGGTGTGTGAGAGCAGTGCACTGGGTGTTAGGTGTGTGAGAGCAATGCAGTGGGTGTTAGGTGTGTGAGAGCAGTGCACTGGGTGTTAGGTGTGTGAGAGCAGTGCAGTGGGTGTTAGGTGTGTGAGAGCAGTGCAGTGGGTGTTAGGTGTGTGAGAGCAGTGCAGTGGGTGTTAGGTGTATGACTGATAAAGTTAGCAGGAGCGGGTAAAAGAGTAGTGCAGTCATCTAAATTATTCAGTAAATCTCCCTAATGACAAGATAGCAGGTTGGCCCTCATTTGTTTTGACAGCTGTGGCATTTCAAGACAGAAGCATGTTGTCAATCACAGGTGCCCGGTTCTTGGACGAGAGAGATGTGTATGCTTCGCCTGACATTATCCCACTGATGGAAATCAGAATTGATGGAAGGAAATGTCAAACTGAAAATATATTTTTCCTGTTGTTTGGGGCAAGGTAAGTTCAAGAACGTTTTATCATTGCTCTGCTTCTGAGTGGCTGTCCAGCCCTGTGCTCTAACCACAGCTGACTTCACTGTGCCACAATGGCTATCAACGCCACAGATGACATCCTGTGTGACTGTGACCATATAAAATATCCCTCCTCGTCTGACTTGACCTACATGCAGCCTACGATACAACTGACCAGAGCGTCCTCTCTCAATGCCTCTCTTCTGTTGTCCAGCAGGGAAGAACTGCCCTTGCATGCATCCATTCGTATCTTTTGAATCACATCCAGAGAATCACCTGCAATAGTTCCTCTTCCCTCTCCTGCACCGTTAGCTCTGGAGTCTCACAGGATTTATCCTTAACCCCCTCCTATTTCTCATCTAAATGATGCCTCTTGATGACAGAAAGCACAATGTCAGGTTCCACCTATATGTTGATAACAGCCAGCTCTATCTCACCAACACTGCTCTTTGCCCCTCTACTGTTGCTGATTTGTCAGTTTGTTTGTCCAATATACAGGTTTGGGTGAACAGAAATTTACTCCAATTAGATTTTGGGAAAAACAAAGTTTTTGGCTTTGGAATGCTTCAATTGTAAAATTCTTATCCTTGTTTTCAATTCTCTTCACACCTCTGTCATCTGTTCCATCTCTACAAGTCTCTGCGATCCTCCGTTCTGGCATTTTGTGGATCCCCAATTTTAATGGTTTCATCCTGGTGATTCAATGCTCAGTAATTCCCTCACTAAACCCCTCTGCCTCTCTGCCTCGATTTCCTCCTGTAAGTTACTGCTAAAAGCCACCTGTTTTGGTTACCTGTCTGATATTTGCTTATGTGGCTCGGTGTCAAAATTAGTTGATGACATTCTTGTGAAGCATACTGGCACATTTTGCTACATTGAAGGTGCTTGGATTAGGCAACAACAACTTCCATTTATATGGCACCTTTAACATCATAAAATGTCCCAAGTTGCTTCACAGGAGCATTATCAAGCAATATTTGACACCAAGCCACACAAGGAGATATTGGACAGATGACCACAAGCTTGCTCAAAGAGATAGGTTTTAAGGCTTGGAAAGCAATAATGAGAATTTTAAAATTGAGTTGTTGCTGCACTGGGAGCTAATGTACCCGAGGTGCCATGATGGATCACTGAAGTGCCTGTGGCCTTGCCAACCAACATACTAGAAGGAGTAAGAGTTAGGAACTGATGCAATGGCAGAGGCTAAAATGAAGAAAACCTGAAACTGGAAAGAATCTGTGCCGCCTCGATCCTTCCCACTTCCGCTTTTAATGGAGGGGGTGGAATGAAAGATGGTTGATCAATCTGCTCATGGAAAGCAGGTTGGCCATTTAAATATTATAATGATGCTGACATTCTATTTTAATAGTCATTCTGTTTTTAATCGCAGGGAACCTGACAGCTGATTTTGGCCAGGAGGAGAAGGAATGTTTCTTACGAGTCCAACAAGCTATCCAGTGAACCTCTCCCACTCACCTCAAACTGTCTGCTCCCTGATTGCCACTGCCCAGTCCCCCAACTATGCATTGTCAGCCACATCACAATTAAACCTACCAATCAGGAAGCCCCCTAGCACTTGGATCCCCACCCCCAACCTGCCTCATACCTCTTCATTGGCCCACCCTGGCCACTATATGCACCTACTCTCTTCATCTGTGGCCTTATCCAGTAGGCTTTCAGCCCGAAAGACCTCTAGTCTGTCTATTATGCTGCCTGTGGGCAGGAACCCAACAGAAAAATGTTTAAAGGAGCCTTGAAGTAAACTTCAGGATATTTGGGAAGCCAAGAAGAATGGGTTTTCCATCCTCACAACAGAACTTCTTCAAGGAAGTTGCTTCCAGACTAAAATCCAGGCCATAGGAAAAGTTAAAACAAAAACAGAATTACCTGGAAAAACTCAGCAGGTCTGGCAGCGTCGGCGGAGAAGAAAAGAGTTGACGTTTCGAGTCCTCATGACCCTTCGACAGAACTTGAGTTTGAGTCCAGGAAAGAGCTGAAATATAAGCTGGTTTAAGGTGTGTGTGTGGGGGGCGGAGAGATAGAGAGACAGAGAGGTGGGGGGGGGGTGTGGTTGTAGGGACAAACAAGCAGTGATAGAAGCAGATCATCAAAAGATGTCAACGACAATAGTACAATAGAACACATAGGTGTTAAAGTTAAAGTTGGTGATATTATCTAAACGAATGTGTTAATTAAGAATGGATGGTAGGGCACTCAAGGTATAGCTCTAGTGGGGTTTTTTTTAATAATGGAAATTGGTGGGAAAAGGAAAATCTTTATAATTTATTGGAAAAAAAAAGGAAGGGAGAAACAGAAAGGGGGTGGGGATGGGGGAGGGAGCTCACGACCTAAAGTTGTTGAATTCAATATTCAGTCCGGAAGGCTGTAAAGTCCCTAGTCGGAAGATGAGGTGTTGTTCCTCCAGTTTGCGTTGGGCTTCACCGGAACAATGCAGCAAGCCAAGGACAGACATATGGGCAAGAGAGCAGGGTGGAGTGTTAAAATGGCAAGCGACAGGGAGGTTTGGGTCATTCTTGCGGACAGACCGCAGGTGTTCTGCAAAGCGGTCGCCCAGTTTACGTTTGGTCTCTCCAATGTAGAGGAGACCACATTGGGAGCAACGAATGCAGTAGACTAAGTTGGGGGAAATGCAAGTGAAATGCTGCTTCACTTGAAAGGAGCGTTTGGGTCCTTGGACGGTGAGGAGAGAGGAAGTGAAGGGGCAGGTGTTGCATCTTTTGCTTGGGCATGGGGTTGTGCCATAGGAGGGGGTTGAGGAGTAGGGGGTGATGGAGGAGTGGACCAGGGTGTCCCGGAGGGAGCGATCCCTACGGAATGCCGATAAGGGGGGTGAAGGGAAGATGTGTTTGGTGGTGGCATCATGCTGGAGTTGGCGGAAATGGCGGAGGATGATCCTTTGAATGCGGAGGCTAGTGGGGTGATAAGTGAGGACAAGGGGGACCCTATCATGTTTCTGGGAGGGAGGAGAAGGCGTGAGGGCGGATGCGCGGGAGATGGGCCGGACACGGTTGAGGGCCCTGTCAACGACCGTGGGTGGAAAACCTCGGTTAAGGAAGAAGGAGGACATGTCAGAGGAACTGTTTTTGAATGTAGCATCATCGGAACAGATGCGACGGAGGCGAAGGAATTGAGAGAATGGGATGGAGTCCTTACAGGAAGCGGGGTGTGAGGAGCTGTGGTCGAGATAGCTGTGGGAGTCGGTGGGTTTGTAATGGATATTGGTGGACAGTCTATCACCAGAGATTGAGATAGAGAGGTCAAGGAAGGGAAGGGAAGTGTCAGAGATGGACCACGTGAAAATGATGGAGGGGTGGAGATTGGAAGCAAAATTAATAAATTTTTCCAAGTCCTGACGAGAGCATGAAGCGGCACCGAAGTAATCATCGATGTACCGGAGAAAGAGTTGTGGAAGGGGGCCGGAGTAGGACTGCAACAAGGAATGTTCCACATACCCCATAAAGAGACAGGCATAGCTGGGGCCCATGCGGGTACCCATAGCCACACCTTTTATTTGGAGGAAGTGAGAGGAGTTGAAGGAGAAATTGTTCAGCGTGAGAACAAGTTCAGCCAGACGGAGGAGAGTAGTGGTGGATGGGGATTGTTCGGGCCTCTGTTCGAGGAAGAAGCTAAGGGCCCTCAGACCATCCTGGTGGGGGATGGAGGTGTAGAGGGATTGGACGTCCATGGTGAAGAGGAAGCGGTAGGGGCCAGGGAACTGGAAATTGTTGATGTGACGTAAGGTGTCAGAGGAATCACGGATGTAGGTGGGAAGGGACTGGACAAGGGGAGAGAGAAGGGAGTCAAGATAACAAGAAATGAGTTCTGTAGGGCAGGAGCAAGCTGAGACGATCGGTCTACCGGGGCAGTTCTGTTTGTGAATTTTGGGTAGGAGATAGAAGCGGGCCGTCCGAGGTTGGGCGACTATCAGGTTGGAAGCTGTGGGAGGGAGATCCCCAGAGGAGATGAGGTCAGTGACAGTCCTGGAAACAGTGGCTTGATGTTCAGTGGTGGGGTCATGGTCCAGGGAGAGGTAGGAGGAAGTGTCTGCGAGTTGACGCTCAGCCTCCGCGAGGTAGAGGTCAGTTTTTATCATAGGAAAAGGAGTAGCCTCTCGAATCTGGTCCATCTTTCAGTTCATGGCTGATCCATTCCTCAACTCCAAAATGACAGTGCAGTGCAGAACAGAAGAGTTTTCCCTCGGTTACCTATGTCCAGGTTTTGCTCCATGTCTTGGGTAAGTATTTTAAGTGCGGTGTTTTTTTCTGTTGTTCTCAAAGTATGAGGAATGGACACAATTTAAAAGCACAGTGCTGTCCAATGCTGTCCTCAAGTGGCCAGGTTCTCTCATCACACCTTCCTGTTGGCGTTAATCATTTTCATTCACAATGTCAGGAGGACTTTCAATGTATAGTTCCCCTGATCAATGGCAGAACACACAGATTGAACATAGACGCTCCTATTGGTGGGGAGAACTGTTAATAGTAGTGCAAAATCAGGGGGTTTGTGGAGGGGGGGGAAATGCAGGTGATGGTGGTGTTTGCCTCATATGGACCCTCTTGTGCAAAGGTTTTGTTGGGAACTAGATCCACTTAGGGCCACTGACTGTGCAACTTAATTGTTTGCAGAGTCCTAATGTTACCTGATTTTTCCTGCCTTTGTATTCCTCTTTCTGTACAAAAACTTTATTTTTATTCACTTTTAAATTCCTTCCTCAGCCTTTCCATTTGAATTCCTTCTCTGTTCTTAACTTTCCCAAAGAGGTGAGGGACATTTTGCTTCACCTCAATAGCTTCCTAAATATTACCTGAGCAAAATTTTCCCGGGAGTAACTTTTTTTTGCCCCTTTCTTTGTGATGTCTTAGTTCTCGGCTAGTAAAGCCCAGACAGACCAGCCTTATGCTGGGTTGAGAGCTCAGCTGACCTGGGCTTACCAAAGCTGCCAGTTCTGGGGACCAGGTGGGTCTAATGCCATGTCTGCCATTTCTGTGACTCTGTAGAGTGCCGGCATTTAACATGGGATGGGGGATCTTGCCTGCAAATTAAAATTTCCCTAGTTTGCCAACAGCAGATGAGCATGGAGCTAATTAAAAAATCAAAATGGAAGCATTATTTTGATCATTAACATTTATTACTGCTGATTTTATCATTAGTGACCTGTAGTATCAAATGGAATTAGGACAAGTTAGGACAAGGCAAACACCACCACTGCCTGCACTCCGCCATACCCCAACAAACCCCCTGAATATTGCACTAATATTGACTCCATAGGACTGTTGGTTTAGGGTTTTTAAGAAGCTTTTGAACATTGAAGTTGGGTGCCATGGCTTTATTAAGTAAACAGTACTTGCAATTTTACTGCAGCATACATTTCAGTGATTTTACTTGAAACCACACCTCACAATGGTTGGTATGGGATTAAAAAGTGTTACATTTCTCTGCTCCGTATCTTGGGCCTTTATGAATCCAAATTCTCACCACAAACAGCAAGTTTTTATACATTTCTCTCACCCCTTCCATGTCACAATCTACTTGTCCCTGCTTTATATGATTATAGAAAAGTTAAAATACAACTCCACCGAAGGGGACTGCAAAATTGATTTACCCCTTATCAATAACCTTATTTTCCTTACTCAACAAGCCCTTTTGCCGTTGTGCTAATAAGTATAACTCCCTTACTTTAGTTATCTTATCTATAGTTCCACTTTTGTTACACATAATTACTATTCCACAAAGTTAAGCTTATCATTGTAAGTCATTTTATATTTGTGTGTTATTGGTGCCAATTGAAAAGGATGATATATATATATATATATATATATGGGCAATAAATGCTGGCCCAGCCAGCAAAGTCCACATCCTGTGAATGAATGAAGAGAAAAAAAATATATATATCATATGTCCATATTTTTCCCTTTGTTGAACAAACTTCAGCACTTCTTTAAAGATTTCTGTTTTAAGTAAGTCTGATATTATTTTGTCCCAAAACTGACCATTGCTATAGGGACAGTCCTGGCCCAATATCTCAGTGGTACTTTACCTTGACTTATACTCCTCTGCTTAACAGGAAAAGGTTAACAATCACATAATGCAGAGGGAGATCAATCACAACATTAGCAGACCTCAGGAGCAGTAGGACAGGGAAAATGGTATCCATGCACAGAAGGATACTTTGGGCTGAATTTCAATTCCTGAAATGGTCCACTTTCGGTGTATAAAAAAGAATAAACTGGAGTAGTGTGGCTTAACCCTCCAACCATGTCGCAAAAAGTGCTCACCACAACGACCCTCAGTAAAACTTATCAGTTGCCATTGCTGCCTGGCATAAGCCTACCCTGGGGAATCGTGTGTATGGCCAAGATCTGCACCCAGTTCTCCCCCATTAACACCCTTACTTAACACCAAGAAGCATCATTGCTACCTATACAAGTAACGGTCTGAACAGTACCACAGAACAGGGGTGAGATGGTCATCAATGTTGCACTGTCTGACACAGGAGCTGTATTCATCCTGGCGAAGAAGTGTTTAAAGTAATCCAGTGTCTGCTAGCCTTACAGTCAGGGGATGGACACAGACAGATGAGTGATGAGAAGTAACTTCAAAGTAAGCATCTTCAGCTGGTGTTCTTCCCTGTTAAAGCAGTTGCATCCAACCAGGACAAAGAAAGTGCAACTGGAGTAGGGTACTTTCCAAAGTTTGAGGGCACACAAGAGGAGGGAGATTTGCATTTGATTGGAAGGTCTGCAGGAGGGGCTGTGAGAGATGGGGGTGTAAGAGGTGAAGTGCCAAGAGAAGGCTGTTGAGAGCAGCACAATGAAGGTCTCAGTGTGTTTCAGTTCCGTGTGGAATATCAAGATATTTAAATAGGTATTGACTCCACTACTGTCCCTTCAAGAACTTATATTTATATAGTGTCTTTAACATAGTAATTCACACCAAGGCACTTCACAGAAGCATAATCAGAAATATTTACACCGAGACACAGAAAGAGACATTAGGGCAGATAACCAAACTCTTGCACAAAGAGGGACATGTTTTAAGGAACATCATAAAAGAGGAGATGGTGGTAGAGAGGCGGAGAGGTTTAGGGAGGGAGTTCGAAAGCATAGAGCCATGATAGCTGAAGGCACAGCCACCAAAGACTGGGCAAAGGAACTGGGGTTTCATAGAGGCCAGAATTGGAGGAATGCAGAGTTCTCAGAAGGTTGTAGAGCTAGAGGATTGGGTGAATCCATAAAGGAATTTAAACATAAGGATGAGAATTCTAAAAGGGCCATGTGATTGTCCACACAGCTAAAGAGGCCTTTGTAGTTATAACTTCCTAAGAAATGGCTTGGAGGAAGGGGAAAACTGGTCAGAGAAGTTGCCAGGCACTTCAAGCTGCCCAACTTCTATCCCATCCACATAAGTCTGTCATGGTATCATTCATGCTGCAGGACAGGTCAGTGACACCCAGTAGAGAATAAACCGTTGCTGAACTGGAAGGGTTTTCACAGTGAGAAACACTGGAGACCAGTGAGCATGAGGACCTGGAAATGAAGGAGACCGAGTGATATTTTCCCATGATTTGTGAACTTAGGGATCCAGATCTGAGTGGCACAGTTATTAAAAAGTATGATAAGGGAGCATTGACCTCATGTCCTTTTGATAGAACAGTTGCTATTCAAAGTTAAGATCCAAATAGCAAAAAGTCACATTTATATAATGCCTTTAATGCAATAAAATATCCCAAGTTGCCTCACAGGAGCGTAATCAGACAACATTTGAGATCTAAGGAGTTGTTAGGTCAGGCAACCAAACATTGGGTCAAAGATGGAAGTTTTTAAAAGGAGGAAGAGATCGAGGCAGAGATGTTTTTGGAGGGATTTCTAGAGTTTTAACAGCTAAAGTATGGTCACCACTGGTGAAGTGATGAAAATTGAGGACACACAGGAACCAGAATTGAACAAAGGCAGAGGTCTCAAGGAAAATTTGCCCTGTCATGCAAAACATCCTGAAAAATATGGAAATCCAGGAAATTTCTAGCAACAGTACGCCTGGAGGAGAGGTCCCCAAAGTGGTAGCTACTGATTCAATAAACACTTTGTGAGACAATGTTTGTTCACAGGCAAAAGCAAGATTACAGTTTACAGCAACCTTGCTGCAAATGCTCAGTGAATTTACAGAACTTCAAAACAACTGAGCTAACTGTTGGGAATGCTTTTAGAAGCAAACACCTCGAACCTCTATCCAGAGAATAATGAGCTGCCTAAGTGATCACAGTTAACTTCTGGGTGATTCGTTTTGTCAGCTTTTTTCAGTTTCCAGCACTCTCCCTCTCCTCGGAAGAAAGCTGTAGATTCAAGACTCACTCAAAGACACACGCTAAGCTGACATTTTAGCGTAGTGAGGGAACATTGAAGAGGTCAAGTGGCGTTTCTGGCTGCCAGTCCGGGCAGACATCAGAGGGCTGTAACAGGAAAACAGTAGGATCAGTATTGTGGAGCAATGAGCTGAAAAGCTTTCTTCATCTGAGCCTATCTGATTGTACTGTCTGATTCTCTGAGAACATAGGATAAAAGCATATTGCTGCTGCACTTATTACTAGATTACTTTTATTAAATCAGAGAATCTGTAACGATTCAATGTGATGAACTTTTGTTTAATTATCATGAAGAGGGAACTTACTATCTGTCATCAATTATAGTAATGTTGGTGGTCAAATAGGAATTAAACTAAAGCAGCAATAAATTATTGGCAGTTATTAGGAATTTGAGGAGAGGAATATAATTTTGTAAAATTTTCTTTCCCTTGGTCCTAAATAGATTAACATCAACAATATTTTCATTTCAATCATTATATATTATATTTGGATAGTTTGTGTGAAAGAAAGTATTAAATACTTATTGCGTACTCAACAGCTGTGTCAAAGAAGAAATTGTCTCTGTCACTAAAATCAGATTGGGTACAACTAGGGCCAGAATGAAAATTGGTTTTGTCAGCTTTTATCAGTTTCTCGCACTCTTCCCTTTTATTAAGAAGGCTGTGGGTTTAAGATTCACTCAAGAATTTAGCACAAAAGCTAAGCTGACACTTTGGTGCAGTGAAGGAACATTGGAGAGGTCAAGCTGAGGTTCTGCCTGCACTAAGCTCCATTCACTCATCACCTCTGTCTTCACTGAACTGCACTGGCCCCTGAATAAATAATGCCATGATTTTAAAATTCTCATCCTTGTTTTCAAATTCCTTCCTGGTTTCCTCCAATCTCTGATATGACCTCCAACTCCACCACCACCCACCCCCACCCCCCACCCAGCCCCCACACACCAAGAAATTTGTTCTCCAGTGATTCTGGTCTCTTGCGCATCTCCAATTTTAATTACTGCTCCATTGCTGGCTGTACCTTCGGCTGCCAAGGCTCTACACTCTGCAATTTCTGTCTGATAGCTCTCTGCCTCTCTACCCCATTCTACTCCTTTAAGGCATTCCTTAAAACCTACCTCTTTGACAAAACTTTTCGTCACCTGCCCTAATGTCTCCTTACTTGGCTCGGTGTCAGATTTTGATTTATAATGCTCCTGTGAACTGCCTTGGGACACTTTATTATGTTAAAGGCGCTACGTAAATGCAAGTTGTTGTTGCTGTTACAGTCTGTTGATTCCACATTCAAGATGTTTGCCCTCATGGCAAGTTTGAACCTCTACCTTATTTAGCTTGGACTGAACTGCTAGAATTAGTGGTATATTTCATTGGTAGATGATTGTTGAAATTCATGTTGAACATTGTCAACTACCTTAGTTAAAGCATACTGAGCATTCCTTTAACAGTAAATAAAGGTTAGAAGGTGTGCTTGGCTGTGAAGGAGGCATTTATTCAGAGCCGGTGGTGAGCTTCCCACAATGGGAATAAGCTGATGGATTTCACTTCCTCCAAACTCCCTTAATTTACAAGTTTGGACTTTATCGAGAGTTATTGAGCACATGTCCTAGGGAACCTCCCCTCTGAGAGTCATTTGGGAATACCTTAGTTATAAATAAATTTAAAATTTCATTACAAATAGTGTACTGAGGAAATCTTTTGCTTTCTTGTTTTAAAGTGAGGAAAAGATAAATCTTATCCAAGAACCTTTCAGGAAGATGAACCTTACGGTAAAGCATCACTTCTTGAGAGGTCATTATGTGTCCAAATCTGATCCACCAATACTGTTAGTTACATTTTACATAAGTTATTCAAGTTCTACTTGTATTCATCTAATAGCTCTCCATATTCTACTTTGAAACCATGACATTAGCACTTCTCATTTCATATAGTAGATGTGTTCTCAGTTCAGTTGGAAACTGAGGTAGCACCATCACATTATGCACACATCACAGATTGGAAACAGAATAAAATATGCTCAATTATAGAGCAGTAATAGCTGAGTGCTGGATGGGTTTGGAGATGGGTTGGAAAGTGGGAAGGTTGGTAAAACTGCAGTGGAAGGTGTTGGCACAATGTGTTCCCACCACTGGGGGATATTTCCAATGGCGGGAATGACACCACTCAACAGCCTGTCAATCGGAGCGGCCGGACAATTAGGGTAATTGGCATATCGATGGCCATTTTACCAGGACACCAACATTTTACTGGCTTTGGAATGGAACAGGGAAACCGTTAGCTACATTGAGGTGGCCTCCCACCGGCTTTCTGGGGAGGGCCTTCCTGTCCAGATGCTCCATGTCCCGTGTAGGGGCTCCCCCCCGACCCCAGAGGTAGTGGCCGCCCTGTGGCTCCAATGCTGCAATTGACGGGTTTACCTCTCTAATCATCAGGGCCTGACGGCCTAGACCCAACTTGTCAATTATATTTTTATGTCAACCCTTAATATGGAGACGCCCTCTTTTTCTCCTCGCAGTCCCAGCAGCGTTCACTTCTATTGGTGGCGCTGCCAAGGCCGCTGGCCCTCTGATTAGGCGGCCAACTCGGAGAGGCAGCATGGGACGATAATCCCAGAGGCAGCCCTTCATTGGCCACCACCGGTAAAATTGTCAGCACGGTCCTGATGTTCGTCTGCATGGATCCGGGACCCACATTTAGTCTCCACATCAGGGTTCGTGGCGTGTTGAAAACACCCTGGACCATGTATTAATCTGCTGCTAATAGGGAGTGCTTTTAAAGTGTTTAGCTCCTTTATTGCCACAAAGGCTATTTGTTTTAAGTAAAGACACTGGGGGCTGATTGTGACTTTCTGTGATGGTGTACAATGGCTAAAAGAGTGTTGAGTCCATACTTGCAGTCTTCCTCCCAAGACAGCCAAAAGTTTCACTGAAGATTCAGTACTTTTTGTTCCAAGAACAAATTCCGAGACTTTGGGGCTTCCTCAGTAGCTCATTGACTTTATCCATCGAATGGCAAAAGTGGCAGACCCATGTTGCATCTCCGGTCTATAGTAGAACACGTGACCTCAGCTGGCAGTACAATAGGAAATCCAGTGTTACACTCAGCACTCCTGGTTTTGGGCGAGGAAGAGCTGTAAGTGATTGTGCTCCTTATTGTTATCAGACATCCTGTGTTGGAAATGTATGGCTATCATCTGTGGGCAGAATCTGGGTTCATTTGATCCTGCAGTCAACCAAGCTGCCAGAGCTCACTGCCAAGGCTCGCCTATGAATGGTCATCATTTGGATCCGCTGTTGCAAGCTGCTCAAGTGGCCTTTCCTGTGTAATTCTGAAAGCTGAAAATCCAAAGTGTACAAGAGAGCTGATAGATCACGGAGAGTATCACTGTTAGGAAAGCACAAGCTCACAAGATAGATACAAATGAGCAAGTCCATTCAGTTCATCATTCAGAAATCCAGAAATATTCTGCACTTTTCCCCATCTAATATCCCAGTGTCTCTTCAATGATTCCAGGGCTTTCATCTCCACTAACTTTTGTTTCTCATCCTTTGTTGGAAACTTTCTGACATTAGTTTTCACTAGATTGTAACCATAAATAGAGGTACTAGTTTGAAACTGAATGTCTTTGTCCTAATGCTGCGGTTTAGTTTGAAGTAGTCTTATGGATTTACCTTTCCTACAGTGTCTATAATTAATATACCTACCAGAGAGTGATCTCTTGGTTATTCTTTTCATGGTCTACAAAACAATTTTCTCTATTTTCTCTTAACTGAGTCCCTCGATGCTGGCAATTTGTTGCATGACTTTTTTCTAAAATGCCTCCAAAGCTTGATTTGTCTCCCTTGTGGCCCAGTAACAAGAAATACTCAGCCTAGTTTCAAACACAAATACTCACTCGCACAAACACACAATCACACACACTCTCAACCACACACACACACACACACACACACACACACACACACAGACATTCATACACACACACGCGCACACAAAATCACACACAAACACACACAATCTCATATACACACACGCACACACACACTCACACGCACACACTGATATGCACATACTCACACACAATCACTCACACACACACACACTCACTAACACAGACTCCCTCACACACACACTCATACACACACACAATCACACACACATACACTTACAAACACTTATTCACACACTTACTCACACGCACACACACACACACCCTCACACACAGACACACACTAATACACACACTCATAAACACACACACATACACACTGTCTCACATATACGCACACACACAGACTCACACACACATATACACACACGCACACCCACATATATACACACAGACATGCCCACACACACAATCTCACAGACACAAACACACACACACACACTCAAACACACACACAAGCACACACACAAACACGCACACACACACAAACAAGCTCAAACACACACACACTCACGTATGCACAAACTCACACATACACTCACTCATACACACACACACGCAAACACAAACACACACACTCATGCACACACTCACACACATACTCACACTCACACATACACACTGATACACACACACTCACACACCCTCAGTAACAAACACACTCACAAACATTCTCACACACACAAACACACTCTCCCTCACACACACATTCATACACATACATACACAAACACTCACACTCACACACATTCACACACACTCACACTCACACACACACTCACACACACACACTCTACACACTCACACACAAACTCTCCCTCACACACACACACTTACACTCACTCACACACACACAAACTCACACACACATTCACTCACATACACACTCACATACACACACACACACTCACACACACATTCACTCACATACACCCTCACATACACACACACACACTCACACACAATTCACTCACATACACCCTCACATACACACACACACTCACAAAAACACACACACTCACACAAATACACACACTCACACACAAACACACACACTCTCCCTCACACATACACACTCACACACATACATACACAGACACTCACTCACACACACACACACACACACACACACTCATTCACACACACAAACACACAAATACAATCACACACACACTCATACAGACACACATACTCACACACACACTCAGTCACACAAGCACACACACACACACACTCAGACTCACACGCACACACAAACACACACTCAATCAAACTCACACACACACCCTCACACACATATACACTCACACACACACACACACAGTCACACACACACTCGCACAAACACACACACACTCACACGCACTCGCACAAACACACACACACTCAATAAAACACACACACACTCTCCCTCACACACGCTAACACACACACACAACCTCACATACACTCACTCATGCACACATACACTCACTCATGCACACACACATTCACTCACTCACACACACTCACTCACTCACACACGCACAAACACACCCTCTCCCTCAGACGCACATGCACACACACCCACATACATACACAGACACACACACTCACTCACACATGCACTTACAAACAGACTCATACGCACACACACACACATGCACACTCACACACATTCACACACACACACACACACTCACACACACACCCACATACATACAGTCACACACACTCAGTCACACACACACTCACAAACAGAGTCATACGCACACAAACACACTCACACACACTCACACACTCACACTCTCTCACACACACACACACACACACACTCACACACACTCTCTCACACACACACACTCTCTCACATACACACACACAATCACATACACATACACTCACAAACACATACTCGCACACACACCCATGCACACACACACACACACATACTCACACACACACAGTTGCTCACACACACGCTCACATTCACACACTCACACACACTCACAAACATACACACAGATTGACACACACACTCACACTCACCCCAACACACATACACACTCACATACATACAGACACTCACACACACGCACTCACACACACACACTCACACACACACACTCACATATACACACTCGCACAAACACCCACATACATAAACAGACACACACACTCAGTCACACACGAAATCACAGAGTCGTACGCACACAAATACATGCACACACAAACACACACACACTCACACACACACACTCACATACACACATGCAATCACACACACACACACTCACAAACACATACTCGCACACACACTTACGTATACACAAACACACTCGCACACACACAGTTGCTCGCACACACACTCACATTCACACACTCACACTCACCCACACACAGTTGCTCGCACACACACTCACATTCACACACTCAAACTCACACACACTCAAACACACACACACAGATTCACACACACTCACACACTCACCCCGACACACATACACACTCACATACATACACACACTCACACACTCACACACACACACACACATGCAATCACACACACACACACTCACACACGCAATCACACACACACACACAAACACATTCACACACACACAAAAACTCACTCGCTCACGCACACACACACACACACACTCACACACATACACACACTCACACACACACTCATTCACACACACACACACTCACACAAAAACTCACTCACTCACGCAGAAACACACACTCTCCCTCACACACATACAGGCACACACATACATGCACACACACTCACACACGTATACAGACACACACTCACTCACACTCACACAAACTCAAAAACACACTCACCCACACACACACAATCACACACACATACACACACAAACACACACACACACACACATTCACTCACACACACACACACTCGCACACATACATACACACACAGCCACATGCATAAACAGACACACACACTCAGTCACACACGCACTCACAAACAGAGTCGTACGCACACAAACACATGCACACACAAAAACACACACACACACACACTCACACACACACTCACATACACACATGCAATCACACACACATACACACAAACACACACTCACAAACAAATACTCGCACACTCACAGTTGCTCGCACACACTCACATTCACACACTCACACTCACACACGCTCACAAACACACACACACTCACACTCACCCCAACACACATACTCACATACATACACACACTCACATACATACACTCACACACGCACGCAATCACACACACATACACACAAATACACACTCACAAACACATACTCGCACACACTCACGCATACACACACACTCACACACTCGCACACCCACAGTTGCTCGCACACACACTCATTCACACACTCACACACACTCACAAACACACACACACAGATTCACACACACACACTCACACTCACCCCAACACACATACACACTCACACACATACACTCACACAAAAACTCACTCACTCACACAGAAACACACACTCTCCCTCACATACACACACTCACACACACACTCACAAAAACACACGCACTCACACACAAACTCTCCCTCACACATATACACACACACTCACACACTCACTCACACACAAACACACTCAAACACACCAATACAATCACACACACACTCATACAGACACACATACTCACACACACAGTCAGTCATACAAGCACACACACACACGCACACACTCACATACACACACATTCACACACACACTCACACTCACACACACACAAACAAACACACAATCAAACACACACACTCACACTGACACACATATACACTCACACACACACACACACACACACACTTTACCTCACACACACACTCGCACAAACACACACACACTCAATCAAACTCACACACACTCACACTCACACACATATACACTCACACACACACAGTTACACACACACACTCTCCCTCATACACGCTAACACACACACACTCTCACACACACTCACGCACACACACACTCACTCACGCACACACACATTCACTCACACACACACACTCACTCACTCACAAACACACCCTCTCCCTCACACACTCACACACATAGATGCACACACACCCACATACATACACAAACACACACACTCACTCACACATGCACTCACAAACAGACTCATATGCACACACACACTCATGCACACACACTCACACAGACTCACACACACAGTCACACACAAACACACTCACACTCACACACGCTCACTCACACACACTCACATACATACACACACTCACTCACGCACACACACATTCACTCACTCACACATGCACAAACACACCCTCTCCCTCACACACACACACACACACTCGCACACATTCATACACACAGACCCACATACATACACAGACACACACACTCAGTCACACACGCACTCACAAACAGAGTCATATGCACACAAACACACGCACACAAAAACACACACACTCACACACACCCTCTCACACTCACTCACACACACACTCACATATGCACACACAATCACACACACATACACTCACAAACACACACTCACAAACACATACTCGCACACACACTCATGCATACACACACACTCACACACACAGTTGCTCGCATACACACACGTTCAGACATTCACACTCACACACACTCACAAACACACACACACACATACACACACTCACTCACACATCAACACACACTCACTCACACACACACTCACGTACACACACACACTCACGTACACACAGTCACTCTCACACACACTCACTCACTCACACACACACACTGACACACACACATACACATGCAAACACACCCACTCACACACACACACAAACTCACACTCACTGACACATACACACACACACACTCACTCACTCGAACCACATACCCTCACGCATTCACGCACACACACACACGCACACACACTCTCACTCACACTCACACACAGACTCACACACAATCACACACACAAACTCACTCAAGACACACTCACACACTCACACACTCACTCACACACCAGCACACATTCATTCACTCACTCACACACTCAAGCACACACATTCACACACATATACACACACACACACTCACTCACATACACACACACCCACTCTCACACACACTCATTCACTCACACACACACATACACACGCACACACACCCACAAACTCACACACTCACTCACACACACTCGCTCCCACAAACACACACACACTCACTGACACACTCCCACGCACTCACACAAATATACACACTCACTCAATCAAACTCTACACACACACTGACACACACATACACTCATGCACACACACTCACAAACACTCACACACACACACATTCACTCACACACCAACACACACTCACTCACACACACACTCAAACACACACACACTCAAACACACACACACTCAAACACACATTCACACAAACATACACACACACTCACTCACATACACACACACACTCACACACAAACTCACTCTCACACACACTCACTCATTCACACACACATAGACACACACTCACTCACCCACACACACACTCACACACTCACACACTTCCACACACACACTCACTGACACATACTCTCACACACACGCACTCACTCACTCGAAGCACACACCCTCACACACACACACTCATCCACACACACTCTCACTCTCACTCACACACAGACTCACACACAATCACACATACAAACTCACTCAAGACACACTCACACACTCACTCTCTCTCACACACACACACACACACACACTCACACACTGACACACACACACATACACATGCAAACACACCCTCTCACTCACACACAAACTCACACTCCCACACAAACACTCACTGACACATATACTCACATACATGCACTCACTCACTCGAAGCACACACCCTCACACACACACACTCATCCACACACACTCCCACTCACACTCACACACAGACTCACACACAATCACACATACAAACTCACTCAGGACACACACACACTCACTCACTCTCACACACACACACACACACTCAAGCACACACACTCACACACATATATACACACACACAAAATCACTCACACACACACAGACACACATACACATGCTCACACACACACAAACTCACACACACACACTCACTCACACTCACACACCGACTCACACACAATCACACACACAAACTCTCTCAAGACACACAAACACACTCACACATCCACACTCACACAAACACTCACTCAATCACACACACACTCACAGTCATACACACACTCACACATGCTCCCACAAACAGATACTCACTCACACACACTCGCTCCCACAAACACACACACACACACTCATTCACACATAGATACAAACACTCACTCACACTCACACACACACTCACTCAAACACACACACTCACAATCACACACACACACTCACCTATATTCTCAAACACACAGTTACACACATACACACTCACACACACACTCACTGACACTCACTCACTCAGGCACACACTCACTCACGCACTCACACACACTCACTCACACATGCACACACACTCACTCACACACATGCACACACACTGACACACACACACACATACACACGCAAACACACCCACTCACACACACACACAAACTCACACACACACACTCACTGACACATACACTCACACACATGCACTAACTCACTCGAACCACACACCCTCACACACTCACACAAGCACACTAACGCACACACACACACTCACTCACACTCACACATACACACACTCCCTCACACTCTGGCACTCTCACACACGCTCACACTCACTCACACTCACACACACACACATACACACACAGACACACACTCCCTCACACTCACAAACACACTCACACACATACTCACACACAATCACACAAACACACACACACTCACACAAACACACACACTCACTCAATCAAACTCTACACACACACTCACACACACATACACTCACGCACACACACTCACATACACTCACACACATATACATACACACTCACTCACACACCAACACACACTCACTCACTCACACACATACACTCAAACACACACACTCACACACATACACACTCTCACATACACAAAACACCCACCCACACACACACACACTCACTCTCACACACACTCACTCACACACAAAGGCGCACACACTCACTCACACACACACACTGACACACACACACTGACACACGCAAACACACCCACTCACACACACTCACTGACACTTACACTCACACACATGCACTCACTCACTCGAACCTCACACTCTCAAACACCCACATAAAAACACTAACGCACACCACACTCTCACTCACATTCACACACAGACTCACACACAATCACACACACAAAGTCACTCAAGACACACTCACAAACACACACACTCACTCACACACAAACACACATACACACACACAAACTCAATCACACACATGCACACACACTCACTCACACGCACACGCACACACACTCACACTCACCACACACATGCACACACACACACACACTGACTCACACTCACACGCACTGAGACACACACACTCACACACACATACACTCACACACACACACACTCACTCACACAGAAACACACACTCACTCACACTAACACACATACACACACACACATATTCACACACACTCACACACACACATACACACTCACTCACACACACACACACACAGTCACACACACAGTCACTCACACACACACTCAATCACACAAACACACTCACACACACACGCACACACTCACACACACATTCACACACACCAACACACACTCACTCACTCACACACACACATACACTCAAACACACACACTGACACACACACACATACACACGCAAACATGCCCACTCACACACACACACAAACTCACACACACACACTCACTGACACATACACTCACAAACATGCACTCACTCACTCGAACCTCACACCCTCACACACACACAAACACACTAACGCACACACACACACTCAGTCACATTCACACACAGACTCACACACAATCACACACACAAAGTCACTCAAGACATACACACTCACACTCACTCACTCACACACAAACACACATACACACACACAAACTCAATCACACACATGCACACACACTCACTCACTCACGCACACGCACACACACTCACTCACACTCAACACACACATGCACACACTCACACACACACACACTGACTCACACTGACATGCACTGAGACACACACACACTCACTCACACACACATGCACACACACTCACTCACTCATACACACACACACTCACTCACTCACATACATACACTCACACACACTCACATACACACTCACTCACACAAGCACACACACTCACTCACACTAACACACATACACTCACACACACACATTCCCACACACTCACACACACACACTCTCACTCACACACACTCACTCACACACACAGATACACACATACTCACAAGCACACACACACTGACTCACACACACTCAAACGCACACTCACACAAACACACACACACACACACACAAACTCACTCACTCACACACACATACACTCACTCAAATACACTCACACACACATACACACACTCACTCACTCACACACACACATACACTCAAACACACACTAACACACACACACACATACATACACACACACTCTCTCACATACACAAAACACCCACCCACACACACTCACTCTCACATACATTCACTCACACACAAATGCACACACACTCACACACACACACACACTGACACACACACACATACACACGCAAACACGCCCACTCACAAACTCACACACACACACTCACTGACACATACACTCACAAACATGCACTCACTCACTCGAAACTCACACCCTCACACACACACAAACACACTAACGCACACACACGCTCTCACTCACATTCACACACAGACTAACTCACTCATACACACAAAGTCACTCAAGACACACTCACAGACACACACACTCACACACTCACACACATACACACACACAAACTCAATCACACACATGCACACACTCACTCACTCACACACACTCACTCACACTCACCACACACATGCACACACACACACTGACTCACACTCACACGCACTGAGACACACACACACTCACTCACACACACATGCACACACACTCACTCACTCACTCATACACACACACACACATACACACACACTCACTCACAACACGCATACACTCACACACACACATTCACACACACACACTCAGACACACACACTCACACACACACACACATACACATACTCACAAGCACACACACACTGGCTCACACACACACACTCACTCACACAAACACACTCACACACACATACACTCACTCAAATACACACACTCACACTCACACACACACACACACACACTCTCACACACACACACACTCACTCACACACACTCACTCACACATTCACTAACACACACACATACACACACACATACTCACACACATACTCACAAGCACACACACACTGGCTCACACACACTCAAACGCACACACACTCACTCACACACACTCAAACGCACACACACTCACTCACACACACACATACACACACACACATACTCACACACACATACTCACACACACACACACTGGCTCACACACACTCAAACGCACACACACACTCACTCACACAAACACACTCACACACACACTCACAAACACACACTCACTCACACACATACACTCACTCAACTACACACACTCACTCACACACACTCACTCACACATTCACACACACTCACACTCACACACAAACACACATACACACACACAAACTCACTCACACACTTTCACACACTCACAAACACACATACACACACACTCACAAGCTCACACTCACACAGACACACTCAAACACACTCACACTCACTCACTCACACACACACACACACTCACTCACACACAAACACACATAAACACACACTCACTCACTCATACACACACACTTACACATGCACACACACTCACTCACATACACACACACATACACACTCACATACACACTCACTCACATACACACACACTCACTCACACTAACACGCATACACTCACACACTCACATTCACACACACTCATACACACACACACTCACACACACATTCACACACATACACACACACATACTCACAAGCACACACACACTGGCTCACACACACTCAAACACACACACACAGTCACTCACACAAACACACTCACACACACACTCACTCACACACATACACTCACTCAAATACACACACTCACTCACAAACACTCACTCACACATTCACACACACACACTCACTCACACAAAAACACACATACACACACACTCACAAGCTCACACTCACACAGACATACTCAAACACACTCACACTCACACACTGACACACACACTCACACACACCGCCACACACACACACACACACACTCACACTCACACACTGTCTCACACACACTATCCCGCACACACACACACACACATATACACTCACACACACACAATCACACACACATACACTCACACACCTGATGTCAGTGCCTGTGTGAGGGCTCGCAGATCCAAATGCAACCCCAGGAACCCCTCATTCTGTTCCTAGAGCTGCCTTTCCATGAGACTGGCCACTCTCTCAATGGAGGAGGCAGTGCGCTCGGCCATGAGGGTCAACACAGTGCTCACGGTCCATAACAGAGACCATTACATGCATACCCTCACAGGTCTCCTCCAGATTCTCCTGCACATCCTGTTGGACATCCAACATCTGCCTCCTGATGGACGACTCTGGAGGCTCATCATCTGCCTTCGACTCAGCATCGTCCCAGTCCCCAGCAGCCTTGACAGGTGGTCGGTGACAGTGTGGGACATAGATGAAGCACCCAGCATCTCAGCGACTGGGAAGGTGCCAGCTGTGGCACTGGTCACTCCCTCCCAGGCTCCCTGGGCCAGAGGACGCCCGCCAAGGTCATCAAGGCTAAAACGTCACCAGAGTCAGCAGCTGTCTCCAATGCCAGCGCCAGTGAGGGGCGAACACCCAGATGTGGCACTCACAAACATACATTAAAGGCACCATGAGCACAGGAGGGAAAGTTCACGGGTGATTTTATGTTTGTTTATGTTTGAATTATCGATACTCGTCTGGGAATGAAGACCAGAGAAAGTTATGTAAATAGTTTGAAATTGTCAAAATGAGATAAATTTTGTTTCTGTTGTAACATCCTAAATATGCTTCACCTTTTTACTTCATTGGTGCAGAGTGCACCAGTATGTAATGCTGGATGTAAGTGGCTTTGACCTTTATTACACAGGCACTCAGTCTTCTTTGGGAAAAACATACATGACCTTACCCTCACCAACCTGCCTGCCACAGATGTATCTGTCCATGACAGTTTCGGTAGGAGTGACCACCACACAGTCATTGTGGAGATGAAGTCCTGCCTTCACATTGAGGATACCCTCTATCATGTTATGTGGCACTACCACCGTGCTAAATGGGATAGATTTCGAACAGATCTAGCAACTCAAGACTGGGCATCCGTGAGGCACTGAGGGCCATCGGCAGCAGCAGAATTGTACTCAAATA